>NC_056726.1:867800995-868100995 GCF_019279795.1 Protopterus annectens
TAACATTACATTCTCTGTTGACTTTACTCTCCAGCACACATGGGTTTATATGGGTGTTTCGAATGTTTATTATACAGACGATTACTACCTATATATGCAAGCTGTGGTTAAGGTATACTTTCTAACATGATAAACATCCCTGACTTTATTGGGATTGGGACCTTAAATGCACAGATACTATGCAGATGCTGTAAACATTACACTATTGACATTAAGGTTGCTTCTGCCTATTTCCTATTTAGATGATTTCTATGTGTAAGCTAGGCTAAGGAAAGGGTCGAGGCCGCCAAACTCACTGAGTTTCACTTACTCTTGAAATAACAATATATAAAAAATGTAATGTGAGACAATGGGTCTACTTCTATTCACTGACTCCCATTTCGTCGAACTTTCATTTCACTGAAAGTTCATTACATCGACAAGCATTTGCCCCCTTCCCCAATGTTGTGTGACCCTGGAGTTGATATATATAGTAGGGGGGGTGTGGGGGGCACAGCCCCCCACATTGGGGGGTGTGATGGGCGAAACCCCCCTACCTAAAATGCTTGTCGATGTAATGAACTTTCAGTGAAATGAAAGTTTGACGAAATGGGAGTCAGTGAATAGAAGTAGACCCGAGACAATACATTACATTCCTAACTACATTAGGCATAGCCCCTCACTGACACACTTCAAGGGAAACCTTGTTGTGTGAAAGAGTAACAGAATATACACCCCTAGGATCATGTGCCCCAGAACCATACAGCCAGGGGGTGGGGGAGTCTGTCCAGTTTGATAGCTGTGAGACCTGTGCGGAAAATTGAATGGTGTTGAATTGTCACATTAACATGCCCTCTTTAGATCACTAAGTGCCCCTATCACTCTCCACCACCCCAGTCTTCAACAGCTTCCGGCAATTCTGCCTGGAATTGCTTCATTGGCTATGCTTGACAGAGACTCAGTTACTTCATCAATGGTGCAGAGAAAGCCAACACACTGTAGCTATGCTTCTAATTGCCCTTGGGCAGATAGGTAGTAGGCTATCTGTGAACCTCTAAACTGCAGGCCATCACAGACATAATATGTAAATAAACAGACTTTCAGATCACACTATACAGTGAGAAATCACCATGTAGTCAGGAACAGTTAATTACAGCAAGAACATACAGAACACTGATACTTAGTCACGCCAAAAGTCTGTCTTGGAAGATAGAAGACTTGTATAAGTTTAAGGCTTTCTATTGCTTACCAGTAAGTTACCTACAGGAGAGATGAGAAACAGACACAGATGGGAAACATGCAGCAATACCATACCGGCTTATGTGTCAGCCTTAGGCTTTTGAATACTGGCCAAGGCTATTGGTGTCCCCATGGTGCCTTTTTAGGAGACTCTCAAAGATGAACACCAGCTCCATAAACAGAACAATAGCAAAATCAATGAGGGTTATGCTACTCAACACCAGGGGTTGTAATCACAACATGCATGCACTCACAACACTCCACAGAATGGACAACATCAACATTTATGCAGTAACTGAGACCTGTCTTAAGGCTCCTGAGAGCACACCAGCACTACCAGACTATGAACCATACCACACATTTCAGCCACAGAACATGGACTGACAGAAACATGAAGGGGCTGTATCCATATTCATCAGGGATACCTACACCTCCATGTTAGTGGGGCAGCATGATGCCTCTGAGATCATCCATGTGCAGCTAACATCAGCCACAACTGCAATGTAAATTGTGGCCTGCTACAGATCACCCTACTTTACCCAGAAGCACCACTTCACCTACCTGGAGACAGTGGAGAACATGACAGTCCTAACGTACACCCTGGCATTGGTTGATGTCAACTACCCCACCATTAACTGGGAAACTTACTTAAGTACTCACTTCCAGGCCCAGCGCTTCCTGGAATGTATCACCTCATATACCCTGTATCAGGAGGTAACCTCCCTAACAATGGGTGGATACATACTAGAAGTGGTCATCACCAACATGGGCAACAGGTGCACCACAGCAGAGGTTAATCGGTCACTGGTTAGATCTGACCATGAACTATTCACTGTTTCCACATCCAAACATCTTCCCCACCCACAGAAACCACAGTGTATACTTTACCTACAGCTAAATTTACACTACTAGTGACAGGGGTCGGGGGTTTTGCAGCTCCCACGCTAAGGGGAAACACTACTCAAGATACAGACAGATTTACAAATGTAATCTATAAGCACCTACATGGATGTATGGATCATGCCATCACTGGTAAACCAAGACTCACTCCTCCTAGACAAGGACACCAGTCTGGTGGACCCCTACAATAAACAGGCTATACTACAGAATTAGGACAGTGTTCCAGACAAACAGCAAATCCCACAAAGGACAGACATCCGTGACCACTATTAGTATGATATGTAGGTCCCTCATGACATCATCCAAGGCTAACATCAGCAGGAAAATACACAAGAATTCAAAAGATAACCACAAAGCCTTCTTTGGCTATGTCAAGGATCTAAGTGGTGACACACAGATTTACACTGTGCCGGTGAAATATAGCAGAAAATATGCTGACCCTACTGATATCGCCAACATCATTGCAGAAACATTCAGTGCATACTTCACCCCCAAAAGAGCCCACAACACTACCCGAAAGGTAAAGTATCCCACACATCAGCGACACACAGGTGGAAATGGCCCTCTCTAACAGCAGAACATAGCATCAATGGTGGAAGATGTTGTCCGAGACTCCATCTTGCAAACTGTACAAGACAACCTGACCCTCCCCCACCTAATTAAGCTTTTCAACCTCAGCCTATTCACAGGCTACATGCCCATACAATGGCACATGGCAACAGTTATTCCACTCTATCAAGGTGGAATCACAACTGACCATGGTAAATACCACCCCATAAGCCAGACTAGCCTGGTCTGCAATGGTATGGATCGCAACCTCATGGCACTCATTAACAAAGACATTGGTAACCTCCAAACACGTGACCCAACCCAGGTCAGCTTGGCTGAGTGCAGTTCATGCCTACTGAACCTGTTTGATGTCTTACATACAGTCACCAAGACATTAGATGACAGGAGAGGTGGTTTACACATACTACCTGGACCTTGCCAAGGCTTTTGACACCATGCCCCACTTTGGTATTATTGATTAACACACCACCCTGTACATACACCCATACATCACAGGTTGGGTTGCCAATGGGCTTATACGCAGAACTCACATGGTATGACTAGTGATCTCCAGGTCCAACTCTTGACTAGTCATGATTGGTGTCCCACAGGACTCAGGCCTGGGAGCCCTACTGTTTGGCATATACTTCTCAGAGGTACAGGCAAACACAGGTGGACTATGGCAGACCATGTTTGGCAATGACTGCAGACTGGGAGCCATGATTGATAGTCCAGCTGACACAGACATCCCTCAAGGGGCCTCAAAAAGACCGACACAGGATGTTAAAGTCATGGCCTCCAGCCAAGTGCCACTGACTGCATGGTCATTCCATTGTGGAATATTAAGCACCCATATATTAACACATAAGTTGCAGCCACTTTAACATGGATGAGGTAATGGGGTACCTAGGGACTAAGGTACATAGTGATCTCCCCTTTGACAATAATATCTCCAAAGTATTTAGGACATCCTTCTATGTAGGCCATCAGATTTCTAAAGGGTTCCCATCTAGACATACTGGGGTTATAGTGTCCCTTTACTCATCACTCATCAGTACCATCATAGGGTATAATAACCCATTTGGGATGTACCTCAGAAGACACTTCCAACAGCTGGAAGGTCCACAATTGTACCTCACCAAGGAGATTACTGGCCTCAAATATATGCCCTATGCAGCCAGACTGAATAAACTCCTGCTTTACTCAGTAGCATCTTGTTTACCCAGAGATGATTTCTGCTGGCCAACGCACCTATCTCAAACTCAGGCTTAATGGATATGCTCCACCTATGGGAATTCATGTCACAGTGAGCCACACACAGTAGTGAGCTGAACCTTGCCACAACAATAACTGGAAGATGCTGGAGGGATGGATTCCTGTCACAGACACTCCCCATACTTTGGAACAACATCCCTAACTACATTATACAGAGCCCCTCACTAACACGCTGCAAGAGAAACCTTGAAGAGTGGATGGGGAACAGTAGATGCACCCCAGGGATACCACCATTGGCTCTGCTCCACAGAGGGATAGTTAATGAATCAATGGGGTGGCAAAAGCTGACACATTTTGGCTAGGCTTATGAAAGGCCTCTGGCAGTTGGCCAAGTACCTACCTATGAACTTATACATACAGTAACAGCACATTCTGATAGCATCATTTATTGTTCAGGTGTTGACTTACTTTGTGCCAATGGCAGTTGTGTGTGCAATAGTTGAGGGCTGCCTATGTTGGATGCACACAGTATACTGCCTATACATGACAATTTACAGGTAGTCTTGTGTGTGTGCTATCCATTTTTACTGTGTGTGCAGGTGGAGAAAGGTGTCAGCCCCTAGGTGCATACACTGTTAGTGTGTGTGCTATATGTTCCCTCCTTGCCAAGGCATGGGCATACTGGGCATGCCTCCATCTGCCTACTGGGGCTGGCTCAGGGTGTTTGTGGTCTGAGAACCTCTGTGCCTGTAGGGCCCTTGGCATTGGTGGTGGGCTGTGAGGGCCTTCACCATTCTGTCCCTGCTACAGTTGTTTCTGCAGAATCATATTGTGTAGCATGACACATACTATGAAAATGTGGGCACACGTGCCTGGAGAGTACTGCAAGGCTCCCCCAGATATGTCCAAGCAACGGAACCGTGATTTCGGCATCCTAAACACATGGTCTACAATGATTCTGGTTTGTACATGGGCCTCATTATGGCATTCCTGCATGGGTGTGTGTGCATTTCTGATGGGAGTCATCATCCACGGTTCCAGTGCATAGCCAGCATCTCCCACTAGGTGGCCATTTGGGATGTCCCCCCTGGCAAATAACTGATACAGCTCGGAGGGTGCCAGATGTGGGAGTCGTGATAACTTTCAGGGCTGCCAGCACACACATCCATGATAATGCCCTGGGCATTGCACATGAGCTGGAAGTTGATGGAGGGGTATCCCTTGTAGTTTATGTAATGCCTACCCTGCTCACTAGGTGGTGACTTGATGTGTATGTGCGTGCAGTCTATTGCACCCAGAACCTCTGGGTATTCTGCAACATGGTGGAAGAGACGCATATTGCTGGCCAACTCCTCCTACTTTCAGGGGAAGTATATGTGCTCATTGGCAAGTGTTAACATGGCATCCAGGAACTGGTGTAGTACCCTGGATGCTGATGCCTGTGAGATCCCCATGATATCCCTAGTTGGTCTTTGAAAGGTACCTGTAGCTAGTATTCTCAGGCTTATACATACCTTCATATCCACTAGGATGGGATCCCCTCTGTTTGTTCTGGATCTGAGGCATGGTCGGCACAGCTCTACAAGTTTCTGTAGGATGTCCCTGCCCACCCTGTAATGCTCTACTATCTCCAGATCATGTAGCCCCTGGTAGGTTACTCTGGGTCTGAACACTCTCCTCCTCCTCTGGTGCCTGAGGTGGTCATGTGCATCATCTTCCACACCTCCTTCAGTCTCCAACACATGCTGGTGGATCAAAGCTATGGCAGCTCCTAACATGTACGTACTAAAAGTTATCTGTCTGTGTACACCGCTGGTGCAGAGTGTATGGGAATACACAAATGTGTGTGAGGTGCTTTTACACTTTATACTATTATGCTATGGATGCTGCTGATGTCATTGGGTGTGTATGAGCTATTCCAGATGCAGAGTGTCTTAATTATGGGTTTTACAATGAGTACTGCAAGTGTGGGGCCTTTACTGTGGACTTATGCTTGCCTGCCTTGATTAATCTGTTGCCCTTTAATTCACTTTTAAACCTGGATCCCCCCATTATCAGGCATGCATCCACCTGCCATCTTTCTCGTTTTGTACTTTCCCTACCCCAGTCATGGCAAAATGTGTCTTGTAGCTGATATACTGCAAATCGGCTTTGTTCTGCTTTGACACTTTACTGTTTTTTTTTACAGTACAGCCCCTCCCCTTTCCTGTTCTGCAGGTAGCTGCTTGCAGCCTTGTTAGATGTTGTCAATGGCCAACTGTAGGCTCCTAGGTGTTAATTAGTCATTCGTACTCCAATTTCCCTGCTGCAGCATTTCCTTATTTCTTTCCTATATCCTTCCTGTTTCAGCTGCAGTGTGCGCCTCGCAAACCCATTTACCAAGTTTGCACGCGTTTTCATCTTCATTCACATGCATACTCAGTTACCTTCTGTACTCTCAGCTAAGCAAAGCTATGGCCAGTTCAACACACCCCTATCCTGCAGCTTTGCCTAGCTAGGGGCAAACCGGTTTAGCAATGCTCCAATGTGCTTACAGCAATGGCAATGCACCCCTCTCTTGATGTCATCTTTATCTCAAGGGCACACCTCGGTGTTATAACGCTACACTGTGAGGTGCATCCTTACACCAGCGGGGAATCTGTGATTCACTATTACTCCTCTCATTTGCATGGCATTGCCTACTAATTCCTAGCTACCATGCATAACACTGTCACAGCCCCTTAGCACCATAGTATGGTGTAGCATGCCTGTCATTGACTATTATGGAAAAATCATGATATGTGTTACATTGCAGTTTTATTCTATATTTTTATATTTTCCTTGCAATCCCCTTTGCGTGCCACTGCCCTGTGCTTCCAGGTCTCGATAGTGCAACTATATATATTAAATGTTACCTTTATATTTTGTACATTTTTTTTATGCCAATGGCTGTATATTTAGCCATTGGCATATATTAACAATATAATACATGTGTTTGTTCGGCTGTCATGGCTCCGATTTTATGTTTGCAAAAATGTAAACTGTTTTCTACGGTTTACATTTCTGCATGCTTACACTATGCCTGCACCACTTCCTGGGTCGCTACATACTTCATTTGCATGCTACACTGCTGCACATGGAGTAATTAGCATACAGGGCCCAGGAGTTGTGCAGGCATAGCGTATGCAGGTAGTGCACATGAGAACAGCTCATACCTGGATCGCTCGGCGGCCATATTTGGTGTTAGAACGCCGATGCTATGTCTGCACCTGGAGCAAGCTTTATGAATCCCGGGGCATATGTCTGTTATCAAATAAATAATAATAATTACAACCATATATTCAGCTTGTTGCAGTCAAACACATAGCATCCCCACTAAGCCAGATCAATAGGATTGTGGAATCATACTACAATACTTGGCTAACAGCCCTAAAGGACCTTTTGAAATTGAACCATACCTTATTAGTCTCTTAGGTTTTTTGGTGGGGTATATAAACTTAGGGATGAGTGTCTGTGTATTTACAAACTTCCTCTCTCTTAATAAAGACATAGCAAACAGACCTTGGGTAAATTGATGATTACCCATCCACTGATCCAAGTTTCACATGAATAAGTACAAGAAAAACTTTGCTTCACATGGATGGGAAGCCTGGTCCAGAGAAGGAGTAGCCTCTGAGAACATATACATTTCCACCCAGCATGTCTTATTTATACTGTAGGCAATGTTTAAGTCCATGTATTGGGTGTTTCTGGCACTATTTGATTTGCATATGTGCACCATGTCTAGTGCAGCTGAATCAGAATTAGCTTTGTAGGCCAGGTGCAGATCACCTCTCAGCAGCTTATAGAAGACCAAGTATAGGGGCAAGACTTTGAGGTGGTCCACATCGGACTTATTTTCTAAACCATGCATTCTTTTTGTGAAGAACGTCTGTGTTGTCTTTGCTGTGTATGCCTGATCAGGTACATAACAAAGGGTAGAATGTACTTAGTGACTGGTCTTATGAGGCCAGAGTACAACAAACAATGACATATTTGGACATGTGTGCCATACCCTTGCTTATAAGTTATACAACATAGAATGATTTCCTTACTACTATAGACACATAATGGTCAAAGGCCAAGTCACTGTCTACTTGCTTTGCCAAATTCCTGACTACTGAGTATACTCATAGGGGTGTATTATCAGTATAGTCATTTGCAGGGGTGGCTGTCTTTCTGAAGGATACTGTTATGCATTTCTTGGCATTGATTTAAGACTGTGACTTCAGCACCAGCTATTAGTCTGAGTCAGGGCTTTTTGGAGAGTATTTATGTCTTGGAAGGATTCACTGACTGCACCTAATTTGCAATCATCTGCAAACTTGGTCAGCCAGAGACATTTTATGTTAGCCTTGAATTCAGAGAAGTAGACTCTAGACAGCAGCAGCCCTAGCACTGAGCCCTGAGGCACTCCACTAATAACCAATCTGTTTCTGGAGGTTGACTCCCTTATCCTAACATCTTAGGTCCTGTCTTTAAGCCAGCTGCCTATCCAGTAGGCGATGTAGGAATTACTACATAATTCAGTGCTCTTATTTGCAATGCCCATGTGAGGTAGTGAGTAAAATCTTTTTTCAAGTTTGAGGTAGACAATATGTACCATCTTGCCCTCATCTATTGCTTTGTCAGCATTCTTGAAGAAGCCCATCAGGTTCAGTAGACATGATCACCCTTGACAAAAGCAAGCTGAGTTAGATCTAAGGTCAGTATTACTCCTATGCTGTCATTTACCATATCCACGATTATTTTTTCCATGTCGTTACATATTAGACTAGTCAGTCTTATGGTACATTAGTTCCATGGGAACATGGATGGCCCATCCTTGAGCAGTGGGATAACTGATTCAATCCTTCATTTATTTGTCATGAAGCCTGCGTGGCTGGTGTGAAATAGTGATTCTAGTGGGTCAAATAGTTTATGGCTCATGCTATTAAGAAGGCATTCTTGGATATTATCATGGCCTAATGATGCAGTGATCTTGGTCTTGAAGAGTAAAATGAAGACCTGTTACATAGTGACAGTTGGGGGAGATATGGTTGTGGGTATTTTCCAGGGCATGTCTGGGGAGGTAAAACTGGAGCTAAATTTGTCTGCCAGTAGATTTACAATTAATTTTATAACATTATTGTGTGTAGTCTCTAATATTGCAGACATACCTGAAGAAAGCTTTGTGATACCCAGGAGGCTATTTTTACCTTAGATTTGGCTCTGGTAGACTTGATAAGCTCCATGAGTTACTTGATTAATGAGGGAGTTTTTACCTTGCTGGTTATTGCACATCCTAATTTTCAACATAATTTTCTTCCTTTCATTGTACAAGTCATTGATGTTTTGATTCCTCCAGAGTGACTTGTTTATTGAGTTATTTCTGTGCTTGTTAAAGGTGATTACAGCTGTTTCCGTCCATGCAGTTGTTAACATGACTATACAGGGTCTCCATGAACAATCCATGCATATGCAGTTGCAATCTCAGGGTTCAGGTGGTTTGGAATTTTGAAAAGATGCCACATAATAATAGGAAGCTTGATATTAGGGATAATGTATTATTCCCAGCCTATAGCTTAGTAGATAAAGGTACCCGTGAATATGGTGTTGGGTTAAATGGGGAGTATCCCCACTATATTTAAATATGAGTTATGGGTTTCCCAGGTCATAGAGAGGATACTATAGCCTGCAGGTATTTGATATGGGACTTTGCCTATGACAATTTGGACATGGAGAAGGGTCAAGTGCATCGTACTGATTGACCAGCCTTGAGGTATGTACATTTTTGATGTAAAATGTGACATCTCCACCCTTCCGCCCATCCTGTGCTGTAGGTAATCTAACTGTGTGGAAGGCACTAAAGTCATGCACTGCTAGGATGACCTCTTGTGGCCTTTTACTAAGTTTCATTAACTGCAAAGATGTTTACATTCTCCAGAGTGAAGAGAGCCTGCAGGAGTTGGAGTTTCGTTTTTAGGCTCACATCACTGAGCAGTAACACCTTTAGGAGTTCTTTTGTTGGTTTTGTTATGTTAGAATGTTTATCAGATTAGCAAAGTCTATAAAAAGCACTGTGGGTAAGGACACGTTTTTAGCCAGTATACAAAAGTCTAAAGGGGACCAGTGAAAACCATCCCTGACAAAGACGAGTGGTCTGTCTACCATATCGTTCCAAGCTGACAAATATTGTGGCTGCTTTAAATGATACCAAACACTAAGCCAATTGTTAAAGTTAATTTTCTTCTGTTTACATTGCTGCATCATCCTTGGATTAGGTAGAATGCTGCTCAGTCCTAGGCTAATACTGGTCTGGGACACATAATCTGAGAGCTCCAAAACGTCTGTCTTTATATAGTCCAGGCAGGAATGTCTTGGGTTATTTACACCTACATGGACTACATCTGAGGCATGCTGGTACTTATGGTTCAATAACCTGAGGGCATTTGTCATCTTTCACATCCTGGACCCTGACAGGCAACCTTTCTTTACTCTGCTGATGAGTGGGACATCTGTTTGTCTCACAATGGAGTTCTCTATGACAAAAATTATTGGACTGTTTGGTTGTTTGACTTATGGATGAGATGACATGAGATGTGGCTGTGTGTTACATGATTGGTATTGTTTGGTAGAGTGCTTTGCAGTTGCTGAGAAATTTATTGTATGTGCAATGTCTGGAGAACCTTTGTGGTTTAGGAAAATTACATTTAAGATAATCAGCATATATGGGTCTACATGTCAGATACAAAGTATGTGTAGTAGGGGTGTGTTTCTGACAACCTGTTTGGTATTAGAAGTGCTTGTGTGTAAGAGCCTTGTCCCCAGTGACATTGTGTAACTACATCTCTCACATACCTACAGAGTTTGTTTAAAATTATTGAGCTGTCAGTAAAAGTAAATTGATTGCTACATTACCTCAGGCTGCCCATGGTGGTAGAGGTAATAGGAAAGTGCATATCCATAGCTCAAGATCCTGATTTCCTAATTACTAGGGGATGGTACAAGAGGGGTCTACAGTTGATTTGTTCAGATGCTATGTCAGTATGGGCTTCTATCAGGACTCCATGACAAAAGTCATGGGGCAATGGTCCTCAACATGCAAAGTAGTTGCTCTATGCACAACTAAGATATGAATCTTGAGAAGCAGTTTTATATGGAAAATTTCAGTTTTATGTGCTGGTGCCCATACAGCACAGGGCCAGTCACTGCTGCATGATGAGCAGAGTTGAGCAAATGTGACAACTTTATACAAACAGACAGACTTAATAAACAAAGAAAGTTTAGCCCCTTGCTAATAGGAAATTATACCTAGGACACTCTGACATCATTCCCAAGCTCAGAATGAGATCAGGTAACTATCTCTGCCACCATAGCACAGTCCAAACCCTCCATAACGTAAACTCATGAAGAGGTGATAGTGGTTAACTGTGATCAAATCACACAAAGTTCAGTCACTTTCATTTATGGCCTGTGTCATTGCCTATCAATTGTAGCCAATTGCAACCAGTTTATTAAATGCATATCGAACAGATGTTTTAATGGAATTAAAAATAATAGCCATACTATTATTACTCAATTTGTTTTAGTCAAACCCTCAAACCCCTTTTTATACAGTACATCCCAATGCAACTTCCCCACACAATATGCATACACACATGCTCAACATGAATAAATAGGGAACTAAGCAAAAAATGGCCACAGTAATGCATTTCTGCTCACTGGTATCAGATGTGTACAGTGCAGACTATTACAAGTCACAAACATAGAGACATACACACAGACCTTAACCTATTCCACTGTACAAAGGTAAAAAGATTTAGAACTTTTTCCATGATGGCTAGCAGTGGCAATTACAAAGAAGCCAGTGCAAATGGGCCTCAACACAGCACAATTCTATTTAATTTAGAAACAACCAGATTTAATAAGAATAATATTAATTTAAACTCCACACATCACATCTTGCTCTGTTAGACACTGTCTTCCACAAATTTGTTTGTCTTCCACTTTTAATTCTTTGGCTGACAAAGGCTTAGTCACCTAATGCAGACTAAGTCAATTGGGAATGGCTGCTTGTTTTTTCTTCTAGCAGTCTAATCAGTCCCCATCCAAGTACCATTTTTATCCCCCCAAAATGACAGGAATGTGGGTAATAAGATGTGATCATCATATTCATTGTAGGGATGTACTCCTAAATGCTGTGCTATTTTAAATTACAGCACATCCAATAAGCTGGATTTTAAATAAGAACTCGGAAAATCTGTGCATGCCAAGTACTCAAAAGATTTTAGCCCTAAGTAGGAAAGTCAACAGTTTTAAGGAAATTATTAAAAATAAAGTAAATAAAATCATTTTAAATCAGTTTTTGTAATGTCAGCAGCCCATCTCCCTGCCAGGAGATAGAAATTTTATGAATTAATCATGTAGGAGACAGATTTTTTTCAGGGTGGATGGAAGAAAAGCATAAATGACAAGAAAAGAGTATAATTAAGTTCCTAATTGCCCCTGGAGACCAAATTATGTTTTGCATAGCACAATGTGCACACTCACTAGTTCATGGAGTATGCATAAAGTTGACAGAACACAAATTAATTCAAACATTTTACATCACAGCTTATAGGTAGTTCATTTCCACCTAGCACACATACCGTTTCCAATGTCACTCAATGCACATAAAATATTTTGTGCTTATTAGAGCAATACAACAAAGAGCATGTTAGTTTAAAGTTAGGCAGGACTTGTGGGCCCTAAATATTTAACTCTATTTTCAAAGCTGTCTAAGATACTTTTTTGACTATGAACTAGTTTCCTACATGTCTGTCTATCACAAAGTATTCTTCCTTGGAATTACAAACCAGTACACACTCAATGAAGGATGAGCACCTTCAGTGAACAAAACATGACAGGGAGGGAGCCTTCTTTCAGAAAGTAATGGGGGAGTTTGTGCACCTGCCAATGCCAAATTATCCATATGCTGCCAGAGAATGGGGTCTCATAACAATGGCCTGAAGGTCTGATTTCACCTGCCCAAGTAAGTCATAAGTATATAATGACAGATTTCTGTTGTCCACTGGCAAGGGAACTATATGGTGCCCTTCTTACTGGCCATAATGGTATTTCAGTTATGTCTTTATTTCCACTTTTTAGGTGGCTAATGTGGGCACCAATTCATTACAGGGTATCCTATTTTCTACACACAATCCTCTGAAAGTAACTGTCACTGTCTTTGTATTTACTAGCCCACATCTTTTGGTCTGTGGCCATTGTTGTGTAAGACTCCACTTACATGGGAACTATCGCATGACCAGATGTTGTTTCACATACCCATCAGATATGGTCAGCCAATACAAGCCATTGCATTTTGAATTCTTTTCTCAGCTCATCCAATTCCCAAGCTGCTACACAAACTAGGGTCATCTGAGTCATAGTCAGGTATTTATCCATCTATAACAGAAACAGAGGTTCTATCCAGGGCACTGTCACTGAGACATCAGTTGAAAGAAGGAAATGCATTAGTTTGAATGGTGAAGAGAGAAAATATGCCAAACTCAACTAAGTGGGTATCAACATAAAATGTGCAGAGAAAGTACACAGGAAATACCCTCCAAAGCATATCTCTTTCATAAAGCAGAAGGGTAGTCAGCAAATGGCTGGTCAGTTAATAAGCTGAAAGGGAAGACAGAGTCGGCTAAAGATAGCTGTGATGGAGGGAAGTGAGGCTGTTCCCTGCTTGCTCAAAATCAGAAGAAGAATTCTGAAGCTTTACATATATTTATGCATGGGCTGCTGTAGCAGTCATTGACAAAATGGTAAGGGCCATCAGAATGCGATAATTTCAAAACTGTACACCAAAGCTTTGGATCTCTTAAACCAGAAAATATTCCAGAGAGTGAGTTCATAACTTATAAGTGGAGTAATCAACAATTGTCAGGAAAAAGGTTTTCAAAGACAGGGGGATGGGTTTAATATGCTGAAAGGACCACAATGGAATGGGATGACATCAGCAAAATCAATAATGAAACACAGTAGTGCTGAACTGTCAGCTAGGCCAAATGAGCATTAAGTGGGTTCATTTAATCCAGTTGTTGTTGTGTCTTTCATCTTTTCCTGGTTAGGGATCGCCACAACGAAATTCCGGTCCGCTAATGATTGACAGTAGATTTTTACATGCCGAGTTGCCAGCCCTGACACACAACCTTCAATGAAGGTACGCCCATTCACGCATGTCTCCACACAGAAGATGCTCTACCTGAGAATCGAACAAGACAACGTCTTACTGTGAGGCGACAACGCTACCGCAGCACCACCACCGCAGTCTTGTAAACAGTTGGGATAGATCATATGATGTTTATATGGCATGAATTCCTCTATGGCAGTACTTTATTTTTATACATATATTCATTTCTGACAAAACTTTGCAATACTTTTGTTAAGTTTATGAAGTGCCTTTTTTATTCATGTTTATATAATTTCCTTGTTTTTCTTTAGCAATTCAGACATCAGACAGTCTGTCAATTAATTTACACACTTTAAAGAATACATGGATATAAAGACATAAAGAAACACATAGCCACACAGCTTAAACTTCATTTACATGTAGTGGATTTGCTTCCTTCCAAACCAGACGAGAGAAAGAGAAAGCGAGAGAGAAGAAGGATAGAGAGAGAAAGACAGACAGAGAGAGAGAGAGAGGCTAAGTTCCAGCTAGTATTAGAATCTTGAGAGCAGATATGTTTTATTCATAAATTCTGTACCTCCAGCAAAATTAAAAGCCAAGCAAAAGGTCAAAATTGTGAACCCTTTTTCCTTGAGCCTGTAAACCAATAAAGGCTTTTTATTAGCTATCGATATCTGTCTCTGACTTGGTTTAATAATATCTTATTCCTTGTTTTTATCAGACATCAATAATATTTCTGCCTTTCTGCTCAGGACCTCATCTCAGCGTGCAATTGCATTATAAGGGTCTATAAGCCCAGTTTGCTTCATATTCTTATTTTTGGAGAAGGCTGACTGCTTTTAGTAACAAAAGGAGCTACTGAGAAGGGTGATAGAATTTAAAACCTATCTGGTATATTGTCTTGTCTTCATATCAAAACAGTCTAAACAGAAAAAAAAAATAAAAAATAAAAAAGCAGGCAAGTCACTGTGGAGGCTGATAGATATGATAATCTTTACTTAAATTTCTCATTTCACAGAGATATAACTTTGTGTAAATCATCCATGTTCAAGATACATCAACAGCAGAACATTTTAACAAGTTTTTCTCATAAAAATAAATCAGATGTACTAATGTAGACTCAGTCGCATCTCTATCTATACACACACACACACACACACACACACATATATATATATATATATATATATATATATATATATATATATATATATATATACACACATATATGTGTGTGTGTATGTGTGTTTGTGTATGCGTGCATGTGTATGTATATGCTTTCCATTCAGTCTGTCAAATTTGAATTGGTCAGTTTTTGAATTGGATGGCTAATTTCACTTAGTAACAGTTCATTCAATAATTAATTAATTGGACTTAATGGGAGATTAGCACTGTGTGAGTTTGAGTTTTCCCTTTTCCTCACTGTTGTGCAATTTTGGAGATGGGATAAGTGAGTGACAGGGAGGGTGAAGGACATATAACTCTGCATAAGATGGTGCAAGATGCCTTGTCTGAATGTAAAAAAGAAAGATTGTTTTTGTATTTTGTTGTACATTCAACTTTTTCCATAGTAAACTAAGTTTTACATATTGTGTAAATGTCAGTGAGTTTACTTTAAATCTTGCTCACACGAACATATCTATATCTATCTCTATATACATATATATATATATATATATATATATATATATATATATATATATATATATGTATGTATAGAAAATAAATACAAGTGCGGCTACCAGACTGTAGGACATAAAACTTTAATAAAACAAAAAACTAAAATCAGATAAGTGCTTTCAGGTAACGCACAAACCCTTCATCAGATCTAATACCATTGAAAAAGACAGTGCAATTTAAAATACTTAAAAAACAATCAACTGCTAGAGTTCAGGGCAAGGCCCACTTGTTAACAATTTAGATCTTCCTCCTTAATCTCCGCCTTCATTGAGCTGGTTTCAATGGAATATTTGCATTCAAGCCTGGAAAAACACAGGCTTGTATCTTACCAATCCATCTTATCTCATTCTTTTCAGTTTTCAAGGTATTGTCACCTCCTCTAATCGTAATCCTTCTCACTTCCAGAGCCATAAATGTAAAACAATGCCCTTCCACCTCACCAACATGCTTAAAAAGTGGATTTTTGTTATCCTTAAGCATGATGTCACTTACATGCTTCAAGATGGATTCCTTAAAGCATCTATCAGTTTTACCAATATAGAAGCATGTACATAAGCCACAAACCGCTGTATATACTAAGTGCTTAATTCTACAGTCTGCATAACTGCAGCAGTAACATTTTTTGCCAGCTCATTGAAATATACTTGCAGCATTTACATAATTTACATGGAAAAGTACCTTTTCTCTTGGGTAACCAGTGCTGAAATGTCCAGGGAGAGATAACATTAATAGTTGCTTCAAGTTCTTCTTGCGTCCATACATAAAAGTTGGTTCTGGACCAACTATGTCTTTAAGTAAAGGATTTAACATCAATATTTTCCAGTGGGACCTTATAACATCCCTTATTTGCCTGATATCACCTGCATATGTAAGCTTAATTTGATTTCTCATACCACTATGATTCATCCTCTCTTGTCGGCATACTACCTGTTCAGAAACAAGGGGTTGTGAAATTGTAATAGAGGTTAACCCCTTTGGTAATAAGTGGTTATGCTCTGTCCTTTCTATGTGCTCTTATACCCTTAAGTTCTTTGTCTACTTCATTCTCTTTATAGCCCCTCTCAAGTAGTTCTTCCTTTAAATTATTAGTCATACCATAGAAATCATTATCCCTATTACATAGTCTTGACATCCTATATACTTAATTTTTAACAACATTAGTGAATGTGCAAGCAGGGTGCATGCTATTTCTGCATAATAAATTGTTTCTCTTGCTTTCTTTCTTAAACAATCTTGTGGTGAGTTTATTATGGCCATCTTTAAAGATCGCAATGCTTAAAAAACTTATGCTAGTAGCAGAGAAATTTAACTTGAACTTCAAAAACCTTGTTGTCCCCCTCCAAATAGCTCACAAAGTCCCACAGGATAGCCGTGTCATCATTCGAGATTAGGCAGATGCCATCCACAAAATGCATGTAAAATTTTAGCGGGTTCTTGTAGGGATTGTTGTTCAATACATACCTATTTTCCCAACCTGCCAAAACCAAATTGGCGTAATTGTTCGCGTATGGTGTCCCCATGGTAACACCGCATTTTTGCCAGTATAGTTTCTTATCAAATATCAAGACATTATTATTCAGGATCAGTTCATAAGTTGGCATATCAACTCTACTTTAGAGCTGCCAAAATATGTTGCCTCCTGCAGGTAGTGCCTCAAAAATTGTGCTCCTTCTTCAATGGGTATAACTGTAAAGAGACTATCCACATCCAGAATAGCTAATATAAAATCCCCACCATCCTCATGGCTAGTATACTCAGATAGGAGGCTCAAGAACTGTCCAGTGTCTCTAATCACAGTTTTACTTGATCTTACTACATCTTTCAGCATGTGCTCAACAAATATTGACAATAGCTCTGTATGCCAACCTGCTCCAGAGACTATAGGCCTCAGCGGTGGCGTTCTTGGTTCCTTGTGTATCTTTGGAAGTCCATAGATTGTGGGTATTACTGATTCTTGAATCTGAAAAATAATCAAAAATATCCTTGGTTATTAATCGTTCTGTTAGCAGATATGTGAATCTATTCTGAATATGTTGGCATTTGTTCAGTATCTGTAGTTTGCTGATGGACACATAAGTAGAAATGTCCACTAACATATCTTGCATTTTAGATACATATTGTGTGGTATCCATCACAACCACTGCTCCTCCCTTATTTTCAGGTTTAATAATTAAGCAGGGGTTCATCTGTAATTCTTGAGGAGGAGAACTCTTAGCTCTTGTCATATTATAGAACCTCTGTTTATTACTTGCCAAGAGATCCGCTATGTCTGTTTTGCACATGCTTAAAAATATCTCTAGTGTGGGTGTAAACTGTAGCAGGATGGTACTTGTTTTTTTTAAATAAGTTAGCCGGTCCATCTGTGTCTTGTTTTATATAGAAGATAACATTATATCCATTCCAAAAAGTCTCAGATTCCAAGTCATATCACTCAATTCTGACATTGCGGCTGGAACGAAGTTTAAGCCTTTGTTCAAAATAGCTACAGGTGCAGCAACCCCTCTTCTGCAAAAAGGAGGATTTTTTCAATGTTATGTATTTCGATCCATTTGGATCTGTGTTTTTTTTTTAGTTGTTGTTCTAGTACTTCAATATTTTGAAGTGCAACTTTATAGGTTCATAGTTAAGAATTAGGCCAACTGCCCTAGCGGGTCATTTAAATTCCAGCCAATTTTACTTTTTGTGTTCAAAATAACATATCCCATTTGGTTATAGATTTTATGTGTATATATATCTATATATATATATATATATATATATATATATATATATATATATATATATATATATATATATATATATATATATATATATATATATATATATATATATATATATATATATATATATATATATATATATATACATATATATATATATATATATATATATATATATATATATATGTATAGGTTTGCCCTGACTGTGTTGAAATCCCATATTATCAAATCTCACTTTGTTGACACTCATAATGTCGAACTCCCACTTCATCGAAGCGAACTGTAGTGCGATCTCAGCATGCATATTTAGTTAGGGGTGCACAGCCTCCCACCTGAGTGTGTTAGAATTGGTGCAGTTTGGGTTTTGTTTCTTTTTTACCCTGGGAAGATCTTCATTGTTCCGCTGCTTCGATGAAGTGGGAGTACGATATTTGGAATGTCGAGAAAGTAAGATTCAGTAATATGGGATTTCGACGAACAGTGGTAAATCCGCACACACACACACACACACACACACACACACACACACACACACACACACACACACACACACACACACACACACACACACACGCACACACGCACACACACAAACATAAACACACACACTATTGAAAAGGATGACAAGGACTGGCAAGTGTGTCTACTAAACTCATTAACAATTAGCTTGAGTGGAATTTCATGCCCCCTGATACTTGTAGATTTCCTGACTGAGATTAATTCCTGAGAATGTAGTTTTTAAATCTACCTGTAAGCAAATTTATGAGAATCATGAAAGTTATAAATAAAATTAAAATATGAAAATTCTTCAACACACACTTCTCTTCACACTCATGATAATAACATTTCAAGCAAACATAACAGTGATTTGATACTGAGCACATAAATAGATGGGCGGCATATGGTGCAGTGGGTAGCATTGTCACCTCACTGCAGGAGGTTTTCTGGATACAAGTTTTTTGGCTGGGGTTCCTTCTGTATGTACTATGCATATCCTCGCTGTGTCCATTTGGATTTTCTACAAGTAATCCTATTTCCTCCCTCCTCCAGTGACATGCAGTTGATTGGCAAATCTAAATCCCCCATGGGTGTGAGCTTGATGTGTCTGTGATGCAAAAGAAAGCCCTATCAATCTACTTCTGTTCCTCCCTTGCCTAATAAACTCTATAGATTGCAGAAGCTGTTCATGGAGTTGGTCTAGAAGTCAGACACAACTTGTGAGCCTGGATGGATATCATTTGATAATGCATAAGTTTTGTTATTATAATTACACAAACAGTTGTTAAAATTTATCTAACCATAGCAGAGAGATACAGCTATCAGTGTGACTTTAGGTGTTAGTATCTCTCAAACCATAGGACACAGACTCAACTATCAGTGTGACTTTAGTTGTTAATATCTCCCAATCCATAGCAGAGACAGTGTGACTTCTGTATTTGCAAATGTGGTCTCCAGTTTGTTGCAAAGCAGTTTTGTAGATTTTATTTTACTTTTGATATGTTTGCATAATTATGATTTGTATAGATATTTGCATATTTAATGGATAATAAAATGCAAATATCTGCCAAAAATGATAGCTAGAAACTAATTAAAAATACAAATATTTTCCGGCATAGTATGTGCTTTCATTTGATACTATGGAATATCATATAAACAACTTCTGGTTCAAGAGATTATGCAGTCAATTACAATATAATGCACACACATATACACTTAAAATCAAATTGTTGCCATTATTTAGGTACAGCAATCGTGATCTATCTGCCAGAAAAAAACATACATTTTATAAGGATGAGGTATACCAAGCAAAATCTATGATATTCTGTGAATTCAGAGACAGCTGAAAAGTCTTTCTGTCTCTGTGTATCTTGTTTCTATCTCCTCTCTCTTTTCTCTCTCTCTTTAATTAACGTTTAGCCACAAATAAAATGTGAAATAACCCCTGCATAATTCTACAAACTCAGGACACCAAATGGATGTCTCTTGAAGAATGTATAAACTTATTTACACATAACAGCCACTTACATGCTTCTCACTTATCCTGATATCCTGAGCAAAGTACAGCTTCCAGACAGTATGCCAAAACTACTTGGAAAAAACTTCAACTCAAGAACAAAGAGAAAAAAAGTTGGGGCATTAGTCAGCCTGAAGGAAATGCACCCTAGACGTTACAACATATCTGTGCTGCAGTACTGGAAGAGGTTTGCAAGGAAAAGCAGCAATGGTGTACATATGGTAGTTGTTGCAGCTTTACAAATCTTTTATGTATTTCTACAGAATCAATGGAGATTTCAGCAGCAGGATGTACGAGCTTACAATTTATATCAGCAGGAATGCGCAGCAGAGCAACAGATTTGGCAGGGCAATTGGGTAAGTAAATAATGATGACATTTAAATGGCTGAATTAATATTGCACTAATATTATTTCTGTCCATATATATATATATATATATATATATATATATATATAGAGAGAGAGAGAGAGAGAGAGAGAGCCACATCTACACACACACAGATCAAATATATATTATATCTACACACTCACATATACACACATATGTGTATATATATATATATATATATATATATATATATATATATATATATATATGTTTTTTAAAACCATTGCCCTGCACATCTGCTTTTGTATATTTATAATCATAAGTATGTTATTTTTTTGTTTGTTTGCTTGTTTGTTATAAGGAGCACTTCAATGAGCTGTGAGTTTCATATGGAGAGGTAGGAACAAGTGCTTAGCACTGTAGGCACCATAAAGTGCTTCGCAAATGTAATGATACAGGCACAAATGAGTCAATGGTTTCCGTGGCTGGGATTCTTTATGGTTCCCATGATTACTCACCTAGGATTGTTTCTATATGCCTATATTCCTAATTTGATTTTATCTGTCCTTACAGCAGCACCATCAATGATTCAATGTCTTATGGACGGCATCCTGATATTCCTTCCTGAATGTTGCAGCTAAACGTGAGGATATAGCAGTTTTCTTGGAGGACTGGAAAAATTATTTCCTTATGATCCAAACCATTTTTTTACACTTAACATGAAGCAGAGTTGACAGCAAACTTGGTTAAATATTACTCGGGAGTGGAAGAAACTTGAGCCCTTAGGAAATTTTAGAAATAAGTGAATAATAAGACAACAGGCATAAGAAATTTTCCCTAGGTTCGTTACCAGAAACAGGTCATGGGAATTGTGTAGGGCTGGCAATCAAAACCTCAAGTACCTCCCTAACCTTGGTACGATTATAAGCTCCCCTGAGAGACTTGACTAAGGGTAATTCCCTGTTGCATTTTAAATGGCTGAAGATGGCAGAGAAGGTATTCTGAAAGTTGAAATAATTATTATGCTCTGAGCCCATCTTTTTAGCCTCTGATTTTGCTAAATACTTTATGTCATTGAAAAATGCCTCAGCAGTAGGCATTAGAGCAATACTGTCACAAAACAAAAACAGTGATGAACACTCAATGTGTTAGATAAGCAGAACATTAAGTAATAATACAGAACAGAGATATTCAATGATTAAAACTAAATGTATAGCCAATTAGTGAGCGCTCACTGCACTTAAGCATTGTCTGTTTTTCAGAACATTCTTGCCAGCAACAGACCATGTACCACTTCAGTGGCTGTATAGGAAAATATAGTAATTCTGGGCTAACCAGATGGGCCTTATCTCTACAGCCTTTTCAGTTTAACATTTTGCATTGCCTGGATAACAATGATATGAATGCAGAAGGGTAGCCTAAAGACTACACCGCATCTGAGGTGCTAAGAACCGATGGTTCTTTACTGAGGTGGTCATACAATGACTGAACACAAGAGGAGAAGAAGGGAAGAATGGCACGCATCCGCTGAGCTTAAAATATACACAAGGGAGAGCATGACAGAAGGCAATACTGAGTCTTCATGCAGGAAATGGCCACCGAAGCTAATAAAGGACTGCTGTTACAGTCTGTATATTAGGGCTAGTGATGTCAGATTAAATTGTCTCTAGTCCTATGAAGAGTTGCAAAGACTTTATATAGAAGGAGAAAGCAGTTTGAGAGTATGGAAGAGAAGCCCTTTTATTGTGAGGAAGGAAATGCAGCTTATCCAGACTGGATTCATATAACAAAGCCACAATAATTCAACAGTTGCTACAGGCTTCTTGTCATATGCTGTGGAGTGCTGAGGGATGAAGAAACAGTTTATTGATTTTGCCTTGATACACTTCATACTTAACACTGCTATAATTTTCTGTGCTTTGATAATGTTTGTTGAGAAAAAACTGACTTGTTTTGAAGAGAAGCAACACATTTTCAGTTTATGTCTGACCTCTTTTTATTTATTCTAAGTAAAGTTTTTTTTACTATTGAAATCTATATTTGCATATCATTTGCATGAGAATAGTAAGAAATATTACTACATATGCAATTATCTATCTATGCACACACAGACACACGCACGTCCGTGCGCGCGCACACACGCACACACACACACACACACACACACACACACACACACACACACACACACACACACACACACATGTCTCACATAAGAAAGTGTGAGTACTAAAAATATAAACATACAAACAGTTTAGTCACAGAGCTGAAAAGCTAGCATGTTCTTATATTTACAAGAATTAGAAGTAATAGGTTTATAGATTCATAGGCAGGTACTAGGCTATTAGCAGTGGGGCCTATATAAGCCTAGCCAAAAAAGTTCCCTGGCTTTCGCCACCCAAGAAAGTTATTTCCCTGCACCCCTGTCTAGCAGAGCCACAGAAGTGATCCCCAAGGTGAATTTCCTCTTTCCCATGCAATTGTCGAGATTTTTCTTAAAAAGGGCTAATGAGGAGCTTTGCTTGACATGAATGGGTAGCCTGTTCCTGAGCATGGGAAGTCTCTGGGACAGGAATCTATCCCTCCAGAATGTTCTGTTTATTGTGGTGGCAAGGTTTAGGTCCCTGGAGCATGTGGCTCAAAGGGATTGGGGTCTCTTTAAGTATAGTATACCCAACAGATCTGGGTTTGATATGGCCCTGTATGTTAGGCAGAGGTCACCGCTGAGTAGGCGATAAGTGACGGAGTAGAGCTGGAGTTTTATTTGACGGTCTGCATATGGCATCTGTTTGAAGCCGGTAATCCTCTTAGTGAGGTATATCTGTGGCCTTTCTAGTTGTTGTAGATGTCTTGTGAGGTACATGCCAAATGGGGCGTTGTACTCTATAATGGGTCTGATAAGGGATGAGTTGAGTGGAACAATGACCTCTTTTTTTCTGAAGGTGAACCCCTTTGTGATGAGGTGTGCCATGTAGAAGGATTTCCTGACCACTGTGATGATGTGATTATCAAAGGAGAGACTACTGTCCACATGTGTCCCAAGGTCTCTTATCACACTTTTGGTGTTTAGTAGGCTACCGCCTATATGGTAGTTCATGGATACAGTGTTTTAAACAAAGGGGATGACAATGCACTTCTTGGCATTGAGCTTGAGGCCATGACTTTGACACCAAGTATTGAGGCCCCTTTGTAGAATGTCCACATCATTAGGCAATTCTATTATGGCACATAGTTTGCAGTTGTCTGCAAACTTCACTAGCCAAAGACCTGCTGTATTAGCCTGAACTTCTGAGAAGTAGATGCCAAACAGGAGAGTACCCAGGACTGATCCCTGTGGTACTCCATTTGTCACTGGTCTGAAGTTGGATTTGGAGTCGGCTACTTTCACTGTGTGGGTTCTGTCAGTGATTCAGTTGGCCACCAATCTTGTGACATAGGGATTTATGCCCAGTCTAGTGAGTTTATCTGTAATTCCAGAGTGGTGGATGGTGTCGAAAGCCTTGGCGAGGTCAAGATAGGCTGTGTGTACCACCTTACCCTTGTCCACGGCTCTGGTGACTGCTTCAAAGAAGTCAATCAGGTTTAGGAGACATGACCTACCTTTTACAAACCCAAATTGAGTGGTGTATAGAGCTTGGAGGTTACCTATGTTCTTGTTTATAAGCTCCAAGATGATATGTTCCATGGTCTTGCAGACCAGGATAATCAGGCTAATGGGGGAGTAGTTCCCAGTGTCGGTAGCAGTGCCCCCTTTGTGGAGTGGGATAACCATCTCTGTTTGCCATTCAGTAGGCACAAAGCCTGAAGTGAGGCTATGATTGAACATGGTACTTAGGTGGGGTGCCAGTTTGTTCTGTAGTTTGTGCAAAATGCAGCCTGGATTTTGTCAGGTCCCATGGATGCTGTATTCTTGGCTTTGGAGAGTGCGATCTTTAATTGTGCAGCCGTGATTACAGGGGCTTTGCATTCTTCTGGTATAGTGATGGACCCTTTGGGGGGTGGGGGGTGAAGTTTGCACTGAATCTATCTGCCAGGATGCTGGCAATTTCAGTTGGTTCTCTATATCTAGTGCCATTGTGCTGTAGCTCAGAGCAGATCTGAGTGTCGCCATTGAGATTCTTGACATAGCTGTAAAATGCTTTGTGGTTGTCTTTAGAATCAGTGGCAATTTTATTTTCATAACTAGCTTTGTAGGATTTTATGAGGGATCTTATCTTCTTACTGAGGCTGACCAGAGAGTTCCTGCAATCAGGGGATTTTCCTCTTTTTTGCAGCAGCTTCTCCTTCTGTTTTAGAGTTTGTTTATGGCAGGGCCCCACCAGAATGGCTTCATTTTTTTGGAGGATAGCATCTTGGTTCTGTTGGGGATGGCACAATCTATGCACTTGTGTATGTGCTTATACAGTGCATTTGTATAGGATTAAGCAGTTGTACCTCTATTTTCCATTTGTATGGGTATTGTGAAGCTTGCCACTTCTGTCTTAAGAAGCATGAAGCTGGCTCTGGACAAGTTTTTATGATGGTTTCCTTAATGGGGGGGGGTGGGATATTGATGTCTAGGGTGATTAGTTTGTGGTCGGATCTGTTCAGTGAGGAGTTGAGCAACTAGCCTGTAGGTGTGGTTATCCTTAATGAATATGGACATGCCTCCTCCTTTAGTGTTTCGGTCCAGGTCAGGTGGCCAAAAGTTGTGGCATGAGTTATTGCCTGGTAATGCAGAGGTGATCTCTGGAGCCTTGGACCAGGTCTCCGTCACTGCACAGATGTCGATGTTCTCCATTTTAATGAGTGCCTTGAGTGAGTGCATTTTGAGGTTTAGACTTCTAGCAATGAGTAGCATTACCCTCAGATTTTGCTTGCTTATTCCTGCTACGGTGGTGAGTTTGTCATTTGAACCTTGCCTAAAAAATGGCACTATAGGGATGGCAAGAGCCTTAGCCAGTATCCCGAATCCCAGGGGTGACAGGTGCAGGCCATCTCTGGCAAAGCATCATGGTCTACCGATCATGTTTCCCAGGCAGACAGACACTGGATCCCCTTAGAATTACAACAGAAGCTTAGCCAATAGTTGAAGTAAATCATTTTGTCCTTGTATTGTGGTATCATTCTGGGTGATGGCAGGATGCTACTCAGGGCAAGGGTCATACCTGCCTGGACTACATGATCCGAGATCTCCTCCATGTCTCTTTTCATGTAGTCCAGGGAGGTACATCTCAAGTCATTTACACCAAAATGGACAATGACAGAGTAATATTTGTACTTGTTGTGGAGTGACCTGATTGCTTGTATTATGTGGTGGATCCTGGCACCTGACAGGCATCTGACAGTAACTTTCTCCTTGTTTAGCCTGGTGAGTGGGACATCAGTATACCTGACTATAGAGTCACCTATGACTAGTGTGTTAGGTACGTTATTTTGCCTTATGGGCTGAGGTTGAGTGGCACACTGATTTTGTGTGCTGTGTGTCATTTGGGTAGTGTTGGGGGGGGGTGATGGTTGCGTGCATTTCAGCTTTGGAGGTCTCTGTTGTTTGGGCAGATTTTTATGGAGATCCTCTGCGAATGTAGGTGTGTGGTTTGTGTTACTATGTAAAGACACTTCCTAAGTAGAGGTAGTAGAATGTGAACAGACAGAGGTATATGTGAGGTTAAGTGGGGTGATTGCAGTGACAGGTCTTGGAGTTAAGCAGGTGATCTTTCAGTGTCTTTTTAAAGTTTTTGGCATGAGTTATATTTCTGATATGTAATGGGAGTTTGTTCCAGCTATGAAAGACAGAGTATTTATAAAGGTTTTTGCTTGTATTTTAACAGGGTTTATAAGTCAGTAGTAAGAGTTGGTTGGAACTGTGAAGAGACAACTGGGGGTGTAATAGGACAGAAGTTTGGAAAGTGATGGCCAGGTAGTGGGTTATTGAGAAGGCAGTGAGCAGTCTGGAGTTGAGTGAAAGTAAGTTGATATGGGAGTTCAAGCCAGTGAAGTTTCTGTAGAGCTAGGTAGTGGTGGGAGGAGTTGGGATGATTTAAAGCAAATCTAACAATTTTATTGTATGTTGATTCAAGTTTGTGAAAAAGGGAAGATTGTAGGCTAGTCAGGATAGGGGAGGCAAAGAATTGGGTGGGTACCATACCTCACAACCATACTAAATTACTTGACATTTACCGAGTTTTTGGTGTCCAAATAATGGGGTGCCTTGATTCCCGAATTGCACCCCTTCATTTCTGACTTTTTCAGCTGTTTTAATTTTTTTAATTTTTATTTCCCATTTTTTGAGCTGACGTCATTACATGCGCAATGATGTCAGCTCCGTCGGGGATACCAGCCTGTAGGAACTGAGCTCAGTGCACACATTTCCACTGGATCTGCGAGCGGGAAACATTCAAATGGGTCTGCGAGCATTTATTCAAGTGTACGCATTCGCATGGATCTGTGAGCATTTATTCAAGTGTACACATTCGCATGTATTCAAGTGTACAAATTCAAATGGATCTGCAAGCATTTATTCAAATGTATGCATTCAAATGATTCCTGGGTGGATCTAGCACTTGTGAGCTGAAGTAGGTAGAAAACATGTTTTGTAAGTGTACACATTCAAATGGATCCTGGGTGGACTTGCGAGAGGAGTCATTCGGCTGAAGTAGGTAGGAAGGAAAAGGAAACATGTTTTGTTTTATTTTATTTATTCCGAGTAAAGATGTGCGTGTGTGTGTGTGTGTCCCAATTTTAATACACCTGGTGTCTAGAGGTACTCAGGTTCAAACCCTGTACTTTGGATACAAGGTAAAAACACCTAAAGTCCCTAGCCACCACCACTTGTGAATTTATGCCTCATACTTTTGATCTGTTCCTCATAAAATCTGTGGTTTTAAGGATTTTTGCGGCAAATTACTCAAGGATTGAATTCAATAAATAATGAGAGGCATTTGAATTTCAGACTTCATATTCTTCATAAAATAAATGGTAACAAAACCTTTTATTCTAGCAACTTTCTAAGTTTATAAGATCAGTATTTGAAATTTGTCCTTATTTTGGGGCTGTATTCCCCCCATTATTGGCTTTGTCCAGTTTTTTTGTGCTAAGAGGTTGAGAGCTATGGTGAGATGTGAGAAGTGAATTCATTAAATGATAGCCATTTAAGTTTCAGTCTTCCTATCTTTAAGGAAACTGCTGATTTGTCATAGTGGTACGTTGCTCTGACTGTAATGCACAGGGTCCGGGGTTAAAGACTTGGCAGTGAAATGCATCATGGTAACACAGCATTTTATTCTAGCAACTTTCCAAAATGTCTGTCCGCTCCACCCCCGAAAAAATGAAACTGAAAATAAGTGTGAGAAGCTGTGCAAGATGCCTATGGCTTACACTACTGCCATTATATATATATATATATATATATATATATATATATATATATATATATATATATATGTATGTATATATATAAATATATATATATATATATATATATATATATATATATATATATATATATATATCACACACACACACACACACACACACACACACACACACACACACACACACACACACACACACACACACATATATATATATATATATATATATATATATATATATATATATATTTATATAGAGGTTTACCATCATATGTTCAAAAGTACAATGCTTGAATGTACAGATGTCCGAACTAAATGTTCGGAAATCCGAACACCAAACAGTGTAAATGCCGAACCGAGCATTTCAGTGTAGTTGAATGTCGAACATGTCGACTACACTGAAATGCTCCTAGTTACTTAACATTCAGCAACAGGTTTTTGCAGGGGGGCAAGCCACCCTGCATCCCCCATGTGGGGACTCCCCCCCCACACCCCTACTTATATATACAAACTCCGAGATTGCAATATACTGAGGAAAGGGTACATTTCCCTATCCCCACTATAGTGCATTCTGCACTACATTGTTGAACCTTGCTATAGTGAATGTTCACTATTGTAAGGTTTGACAATGCCGTAATCGCACTTCTGGTTCTGCTATCTGAATTTCACTCATTGGTGGATCACATATAGTGTGATTGCCAATGGAATCCGGAGCTCCAGAAGATCGACAATGAAAAAGACCGACGCGAATCGCGAGTGCCAGAACATCGACAATGCAGAAGACCGACACGGCGGATGACAACACCGACGCCGAGGATGCCGACATGGGAAAAGGCTGTGTGAGTATGCGGTAGTGACGGACGTTAGGGTGCGAGTCAGGTAAGTGTGGATATTGACGGTCTGTGGGGATAGGGGTGGGTTAAGTGAGTTAGGGTTAGGGAGCGATAGGGGTGGGTTAAGTGAGTTAGGGTTAGGGAGCGGGTTAGGTAAGTGTGCGGTAGGGATAGACTTTGGGATAGGGGCGGGTTAAGTGAGTTAGGGTTGGGAGCGGGTTAGGTAAGTGCGGTAGGGATAGACTTTGGGTTAGGCGGGTTAAGTGAGTTAGGGTTAGGGAGCGGGTTAGATGCGTGCGATAGTGACGGACCTTAGGGTTAGGGTAAGGTTTAGTGTGGGTTTGTAAGGATTTTGGTGTGCTTGTGTTGTGTGTGTGGTTTGTGGAATGGGGATGTGTTTTGAATTTTATTGTTGTTATTGTGGTGTGTGCAGTGTATGGGGTTTCGTGTTTGTGTACCGTCGGTTATTTCGTTGTCGGGTATGTGAGGTTTCGTGTTAATGGACTGTCGATTATGTGGTGTCGGTGATGTCGTTGTCGGTGTTGTGTGGTTTCGACTATGTCAGGTAGAACCATATATATATATATATATATATATATATATATATATATATATATATATATATATATATATATATATATATTATGATGGAAATATTCTGAACTGGGCAGTTTTGTCATTATTGATTCATGCATCTTGTCTCATTGCCTACTGGAAAAATGTTCAAAGAATAAATTTAAAAGGGACTCTGTCTAACAAGTGTGTTGTATTATGCAAGGAATCTAATTTAATAAAGTCAGGAAGGTGTATCAAGGAACACATGTATATTTTTTGTTTTGTGTGCAAGGGACCAATGATTTGAAAACAGCCCAAATGTAATCTTTATCCACCACTGGCCAGATGCATTTTCTTTGGCTGTGGTGTGGGTTTCAATGCTGTTTCAAGGAATGTGTGTTTCCAGGGCAGAGAAGTTTTAATGCCAAGTCTATTTTCATTGTGAGACAGTATTACTTTGTTTAGCAGCATTGTTTAGCAGATGTCTATTAGTGTTTGTGCATTGTGCAATAAAATGTAAAAATAAAATACAAATAATCATTGTAGAAGTAAAGCTGTATGTGCACATTAGTGTTTATGGTAAATGGGGTGAAATAGATAGGTAATGGGACTTTGGAATGGCTGCAAGGAGGACTCTGATGCCATATTTTGGTTGTCTGTTCTTCAGTTCATAGGTTCATGGGTTCATAGGTTGGTACTAGGCTATCGGCCCTAGGGTCTATACAGGCCTAGCCATAACAATTACCTGGCTATTTCTTCCCACAGTATTTACTTCCCTGGACCCCTGTCTAGCAGGGTGACTGAAGTGATCCCAGGGGTGAATTTCCTATCTCCCATCCAATCATCAAGGTTCCTTTTGAAGAGGGCCAAAGAGTTGCTCTGCTTGACATGTATGGGCAGTCTATTCCAGAGTCTGGGGAGTCTCTGGGTCAGGAACCTATCCCTCCAGCATGTTTTGATTATTTTGAGTTTGCGTTTGAAAGTTGGCATCCCACAATTCCATTGGAGTGGGTGGGGTTATATAATTATGTATGAAAAGTTGATGTTAGTCAGCGTACAGATTCGTACCTATTTTTCATGGGCCTTGTCTAGATTTTTGATGTTTCCAGGCTGAGAGGTATGGTAGGTAGTAAGAAATTTCGAACAATGGCACGTTTAGATTCAGCACTAAGGTATTTTTTTTCCTGTAAAGTAGGCCTAATTTTTGGTGTTTTTTTTATGCTTTGTTGGACATGTAGGTCAAATTTTAGTTGAACTATAATTTGTTCTGTATAATGGCATTTCAGTTTGTACTCTATTTTATCTTATATATAATGTTTCTTTTACTTTTTATTGCTGTAGATGTTATTGGAGCTTTTCTCCTCAGGTCTCCACTGAAAATGTTTTTTTTGTAACTCAGCTGTACCAGATGTGAAATAAATAAATAAAATATATGTTTGTGTGTGTGTGTGTGTGTGTGTGTACATATATATATATATATATATATATATATATATATATATATATATATATATATATATATATATATATATATATATATATATATATATTTATATATATATGTGTGCATATTGATCTACTTTGAAAGGTCAGACTTCATGTAATTGAAATCCATTTTTGCAAGATGAAAACTATAAAAGCTTAAATACTTGAACAGGTATATCTCTATCTCTGTCTATCCCTATACACACACACACACACACACACACACACACACACACACACACACACACACACACACACATATATATATATATATATATATATATATATATCACCTTACCTTCAGACTTTTCCACATAGCAATAAGCATGAGAAATGCCGAGACTGCTCTTGCACTGACTGTAGCACTGTCAGTTGTCTAGCTGGCCAAGCTGCATACAGTCAAGATTTGCTACTGCAAAATTAGCCATGTGTTCTCCCATATAAATTGCATTGGCACCAAAATACATGGATGAATGATTCAGAGAATTACTCTACCAGGCTTTTTTTTTGTAATGAGGAGAAAGCAAATGCCATTTTTTGTGACCTTCACCCTATCACCCCATGGAATTGTTGTTTAGTGTAGCAAGACTACAGGAAGCTTTTTCTGAGTAATCCCTGTGTGTTACTGACAGAATATATGTAAGTAGCATTGTGTGTACAAGTGTGTGTGTATGTGTATGTGTGAGGTCATGGTGAGGGAAGTAAGAAGCCATCTCTGTGTGAGTGCAGATTTGTGTGTGTGTGTGTGTGTGTGTGTGTGTGTGTGTGTGTGTGTGTGTGTGTGTGTATGTGTGCATGTTTGGTCATACCTATGCTACCACAATGTGTGTACTGGTAGAGCAAGCACCAGTGCAGCCTCATCTGCTCGGTGCTTGATTCAGAGACATGGTAATTACCTGATAATGAGGTTTTCTTCTGTGTGGCTTTACTTTATCTCTGAACTGGAGATTCACACTGTTGTTGACATGAGAATCACTCTAAATCTCAGGCACAGTTACAATCTGTATTAGGAACTTGCAACTATATGCCATCATAAACGTGTAGGTTGGTTTGTATTAAACATACAAGATGTGGCAGTCTATAAATGTGATATATGAAGTACCTACTTTTTTTAAACTTATGGAAAAAGTTTCAAGATGAGTGATAAAGTCACAAATCATAAAACCGAGTTCCCTAATCTTACAGTATAAAATACCTGTATCTCTTGCATCACATGCTCCCATGTATTTGATTTATCAGCATATGTTTGAATTGATGTTTCCAAACTATTTTAAATTAAGTGTAAGTACTATTTGCTTAGTTTATTCCTGAATAGGATGTTACTTAATTTATGTAAGCTTCTTATAAATGTGCTCTCATGTGTTTTTTTCCATCTGATTTCAGTAACAGTATTTGGCTTTTTAGGTGTCGGGATTTTCTTTTCATTTCTTTTTTCTATTTTTTTTTGCATTATGTTAGAGTTATGTTAGTGTTTCTGGCTGTTATTGTTTAGTTATGCTTTTAATTTAGGGCTTTGGAATGTATATACTTTAGTTATGTTTTATGTGGTTCTTACTTCTGTAAATAACTTATGTTTCATATAGTTCAGACTTAGGATCAGATTCACAAAGGCTTGCACGGAGTCTAAGAGTAGAGTAAGACTCCAGACAGCCAATATGTCTGCCGAGCGATCCAGAAACAGCCGGCAGGGGCATGCATGAGAGCTCCTAAACTGACCCTTGCATGGACAGTGTTAGGTTATGCAAATTATCTCATTTGCTGCTGAAAGCTATGCAAATGAGGTAAATTTGCGATCCAGGAAACACTAACCTGTCCGAGTAAGAGTAGTGTTATTTGCAGAAATGTACTCCATTGGTAACTGAGTACCGTTCTGCAAATAGCAAAACGGAGTAATGACAGCTCCAAATAAAGGATGCATCCAGTTGAGGAAGCATGCCAATGGCCAAATATAAGGCCATTGGCATTTATATGTGCTGCAAAATAATAAAAAATATTTACCCCCCCCAAATCTCCGATGTTTAAGCGTAGCACAGTGCCACGCAAATGTGTGACACTCTAAAAACCAGAAGAAAAAAAATAAAAGCCAAAAATAGGCATGTTATTAAAAATATCCATCAGCCATGCAAGTGAATGGCAGGCTGAAGACAGCATGGCTACTGAGTAGTAGTTGCTAAGGGGGGAAGCTCAGTCTGAGAGATGTAACCAAGCATTAGTAGGCAATCCTATGCAAATGAGTATAAGGATAGCGAATCCCAATTTTCCCTGCCATGTGAACCATGTCCCTAGAGTGTAAGAGTAGGATTAGGGGAGTAACAGAGTAGAAGATAGGTGACATCATGAGGGGGGTATGTATCAATGACTGCAAGCTTTATTGGAGCAGAGTGGCATGTGTCTGCTGTGAGTTACACAGGACTGGAAGAGGCGTGTCTACAGTTGTCTGAACTGAAACCCAGAAACAGAAGGTGCACGCCGTGGCTACCACCAAAGTTTCTTGCAAAGATACTTACACTGTGTGCATGTGTGTGCGCGCCTGTAAACCCGTCTAAGCCTGTGTGCACGTGTGTGCACCCGTGTAAGCCTATGTAAGGCTGTCTAAGCCTGTATGCATGGATGTGCACCCGGCTAAGCCTATGTAAGCCTGTGTAAGGCTGTGTGCATGCGTCTGAACTTGTGTGCGCGTGTTTGTGCTTGTTTGCGGGGCGCTGCCCTCTGTGGAAACAGAAAGGGAAAAGGAAAGAAAAGAAGTAGTAGGAAGTTAACCAAAGAGAGCAAGCAGAGCTGCCAGGTGAAATCAATCAGAATCAGCCAATTACACAGGCAGTACACTAGCCCAGCCCAGCACTTAACACTCTGCAAACAACATTCCCCCATGTTTTACTCAGAAACACTGCAACACTGCAGTATGCAAAGAGAAGTGAAAACTTAAAAAGCTTAACTGAGAGAAAAAATGTTATGGGCTGCCATTGCTATTATAAGGCAACATGTGCAAGATGCTGAGGGTGGTGCCATTGCGAATGTTGCTGAGCAACCCACAGTGAGGAGACAGAGAAGAGTGTACAGACCCAGGGTAACCTACCAGGGGCTACATGAGCTGGAGATAGTGGAGCACTATACAGTGGACAGAGAGCACCTGCAGCAAATTGTTGAGCTGTGCAGGCCACGCCTCACACACAGAAGCAACAGAGGGGAACCCATCCCAGCGGAAACCAAGGTATGTGTTGGCCTAAGAATACTAGCAACAGGTACCTTCCAGAGACCAACTGGGGATATGATGGGGATTTCACAGGCATCAGCATTCAGGGTACTGCACCAATTCCCTAATGCCATGTCAGCACATGTCAGTGATCATGTATATTTCCCCAATTCCCGTGAGGTATTGGCCAGCAATATGCGTCTCTTCCAGCAAATAGCGGAACACCCTGAGGTAGTGGGCGCAATTGACTGCACACACATATACATCAAAGCACCAGTCGGTGAGCGGGGTAGGTCCTACATCAACCGCAAGGGCTTCCACTCCATCAACTGCCAGGTCATGTGCGATGCCCAGGGCATAATATTGAATGTGTGTGCTGGCTGACCTGGAAGCTACCATGATTCCCATATCTGGCATCTGATGCAGATGTACCAGACATTTGCCAATGGGGACATCCCTGACGGTCACATAGTGGGGGATGCTGGATACGCACTGGAGCCGTGGCTGATGACACCCATCAGAAATGCACACACACCTGAACAAGAACTCCATAAAGAGGCGCACACACACAAACACAAAATGTAATCGAGTGTGTGTTTGAGATGCTCAAGTCGCAGTTCCAGTGCCTGGACACATCTGGTGGAGCCTTGCAGTAATCACCAACTACATGTACCCAAATTGTCATGGTATGTGCCATGTTATACAATATGATCTTGTGAAAACAGCTGCAGCAGGAACAGCATGGGGCAGGGCCAATCAGCCCCCCACCATTGCCAAGGCCTGCACAGGCACAGCATGACTCAGAGGAGGAACAACATGAGCTTGCCCCAGTAGGCAGAAGGAGGCATGCCCAGTATGCCTTGGCCTTGGCAAAGAGGCAATTCATAGCACATACACTGGCTCAGTAGGAACCCTGGAAATTATACCTCTCTCTGATTCGCACATAAAATAAAAGGGATGCCTAACTTGACACTACCTTTTTCCAAATATGTATAGGGAGTGTAGTATGTGCATCCGACATAGGCAGCCCTGCAGCACCACCGGAGGCATGATTGCCATGTTTTAAGCAATATAAAGCAATGCTAGGCAGCATTTACCAATATTTAGTATATGTAAACAAAATTGCCCATGCCAACTAGCGCAATGTTGGGCAATGTTAAGCAATGCTGGGCAAGGTCGGGCAAAGTTGTGCAAAGTTGAGCAAAGACAGGTAACCATGCTCGTATTAGCTTTACTGTCCCTTAAGCAATATGGTCTGCCCAGCTTGAAAATAAAAAGCAGTGACAGAGCTCTAACCCAGGATACTGTACACTATAGTCACAGTACTGAACCACTAAGCCATGATAGCATTTCAGTAGCACAGACACAGCAGGACAATTGTATAGTAATGCAAACACAAAGAAATGCTGTAACATGCCTCTAAAGACACATATGTGTAACCTCCCCCACAGGCCTATGCAGACAGAGAACATCAGGCCAGGCGGTGTGATGTGGGTTTTGCAGGCTATGAAGTTGCAATCTAATATATGTGGCATTGGACGCTAAGAAGTGTAATACAGTAGTATGCCTCAAGCCAGTACGATAGGCAACAGTACAGACTCAAATGGTGTACCGTACATAGCAGTGCAGGCATAGCAAATGTGTATAAGTGTCAGGTGAACCGCTCATCGTATGTACATCCACAGTAACAATCAAGTGTGCCCCTGGGTAGAAATGTACAATGAATAGCTGTCCCCCCTGTATGTAGAAACATTGATAAGTCTATGCAAAGTGTCTCATGGAAGCCCTAAAGGCACAGCATGATCCCTGTTGATCTATGACACAAAGGTACGGCCTGCTGTAAAAATACAACTTGATTTTCCATACACATATAGTATAAATGTTTATACTGGGCGTGCTCACACACTCCAACAAATGTAGTGGATTTCATTCAGCATCACACTAAAAGGTCATACTGGGCATGCTCGCAAACTTAAAATACGAAGCTAATATCAGGCAAAAGCATGCTGAAAGGTCATACTGGGCATGCTCAAACACTTATGCCAAATACGGAGGTGATAATAAGGGATCTATGGACAAATGTGGATAGACATCTCTACTTCCAGAAACACATCCACAAAGTTGTCAGAAAATCATGCTATGTGTTCACACAAACTGCCAAGGTCTGTGCATGTAGGTCAAAGGTGGTTCTCAGTACTCATCAGTCATCAGATCCATCAGAGAGTACCACAACACACTTGCGATTAATCTGACTAGGCACGTTCAGCAGCCAGAAAGACAACTGAAGTACCCTAACAAGAGGATTACTGGCCTCAAACAGTTGCCCCATGCAACAAGACTGAATGTAACCCAATCTGTACTCTGTTGCATACTGTCTACTCAGGAGATCTCTGCCCAACAGACAGGTCCATAACATGGCTACACTCATATCTGTTCTGAGTTACAGCTCAATGGCATTAAATATACAGACCCAACTGATATTGCCAACATCCTGGCAGATAGGATCAGTGTTAACTGTACCCCCTCTCACCCATGAAAGAGCACATCTCTATAATGGAAGACTGCAAAGTTGCTGTCATCATGGCTGCACAGGTAAAAAACACTCTCCAAAGCCAGTATCACAGCAGCCATGGGACCAGATAACTTCACAGTCTGTGTTCCACACAAACCACAGAATGAACAGGCACCACACTGACGTACCATGTGCAGTCATAGCCTCACCTTATGCTTTGTGCATGTTGAATGGTGCACAGTGACGGTTATCCCACTACACAAGGGTGGAGACACCACAGATCCCAGGAACTAGCGCCCCATTAGCCTGACAAGCCCACTTTTCAAGGCCATGAAATGTATCATCATACAAACATCTAAAAAATTACATTTGTAATCCTCAAACCCTGGACCACAACCATGTTGGGTTTGTAAAATGCAGATCATTTCACCTAAACCTGATAGATGACACTGAAGCAGTCAACAGGACCATCGACAAGGGTAAGGTGGTTCACACAGCCTATGTTAATCCTGCCATGGCTTACAACACCACTTCACACTCTGGAAATATAGATAAACCCACTAAACTAGGTATAAATTGCTATGTCACAAGATGTGCTGCCAACAGGCTTACTGACAGAACACACACTGTGAAAGTAGCAGACTCCAAGTATGACTTTGGACCAGTGATGAGTGCAGTACCACAAGGTCCAGTCCTGTGTCTTGTCCTGTTTAGTATCTACTTCCCTGAAGTAAACTTTAACATGGAAGGTCTGTGGCTACTGAAGTTTCCAGAGGACTGCAAACTAGGAGCCATAATTGTAAACACTAAAGATGTGGACATCCTACAAAAGGGCCTCACTGAGACAGATGGCTGTTGTCAAAGCCATGGGCTCTAGCTCAATGCCAAAAGGTGCATTGTCATCCCGTTTGTTAAAAACTTTGTAGCCAAGAACTACAACATAGGTGGTAGTATACTTAACACTGAAAGTGTGACAAGAGACCCTTGGTCACAGGTGGATACTGGACACAACTGTGATAATCATATCCCGACAGTAGTCAGGAAACCCTGCTATGTGGCACACCTCATCACAAAATGTGTCTCATGCAGAATAGAAGAGGACATTGTTCCCCACTACTCATCACTCACTAGAACTATAATAGAGTACAACGCCACTTTTGCTATGTACCTCACAAAACAACTGCAACAACTGGAAAGCCTGCAGCAATACCTCACAAAGAGCATTAGTGGCCTGAAATACATGCCATACACAGACCATCTCAAAATGCTCCATCTGTACTCCCTTGCATATCGACTACTCAGATGTGTTCAGTGCCTAACATACAAAGCTATGTCAAACACAGAGCTGTTGGACATGCTCCAGGTAAAACACTCACAATCTCTCTGACCTTCGGACCCAAAACCACAAGTGAAATACAAAAAGAAGGGGTGTACCCATTTACCTTATGGATACCCACACCTTCAGGTTAGTGGCACAGCATGAGGCCTTGGAGACCATGCAAGTGCAACTAACATTGGGCAAAGCTGCTCATCAGATTGTAGCCTGCTACAGATCACCTACCTTGTCACAGGAACCTCACTCAGTATTCCTGAGAACAGTGGAAATATAAAGGTCCTATCAAACACCATTATATGAGGTGATTACAACTACCCAAACATTGAGTGGGAGAATTACTTGTGTACAATGTCCTTTGCCCAATGTTTCCTAGAGTTTAAAAGCTCTAACACCCTGGAAAAGCTGGTCACCATGCCCACTAGAGGTGACACCATACTGGACATGATCATCACCAACATGGGGTACCAGTGTTCCACAACAGAGATAAACCCCTTGCTGGTAATATCAGATCATAAAGTAATCACACTGGACATCCACATCCCACCCCTCCCACCCAGTCAATGAAACCACCGTGAAGACATTTTCAAAAGCAAACTGCACACGTCCCAAGACAAAAGTGGAAAGTTCAAAAGACCTCTTGCTAGAGGATAATGGTATACAATCTGCTGAATCAGTTACAAGTGCATCCTATGAGCATCTACAGGGATGCATGGATCGAGACATCACAAATAAAACCAAGATGCACTCCTCCAAAAATAAGAAAACAATCTGGTGGTCGTTGCCCATAAATAAGCTAGACAACAGAAGGAGGAAACTAACACCTGATAGAGCCAACTTCAGTAAAGGAAAGGCATCACTGATCATTATTAGGAAAAAGCAATGATCACTCTTAAAATAATTCAAGGACACTTTCAAAAGACAAATTGCCAAGGACTGTAAGAATAATAACCACAAAGCCTGCGGTAGCTATACCAGACATGTAGGGGTCAACTTCCAAATATGCTGTCAGCTACTGACAAATGGCAAGGAATACACTGAACCAACTTTCATTTCCCACATCCTGGGGGACAAGTTCAGTGTAAACTTCCCCCCATCACCCCCAAAAGGGCCTGTGTCCGTCACAGAAGGATGCAGAGCCCCAGACGTCATGGACATGCATGTAAAGACAGCCCTCTCCAAAGCCAAGAACACAGCATCAATGGGACTGGATGGTGTCCCAGGTTGCATCTTACACTAGGCCCAAAAGGAACTACACCCTCACCTACATTCACTGCCCATACTCAATCGTACCACAGTGCATGTACCCAAAAAATGGCATACACTAACAGTCATCCAGCTCCACAAAGGGGGTGCTGCAACCAAACCTGGAAACCATTGCCCTATATGTCTACTCAGCCTGGTCTACAAAGCTATTGAGCAAATTGTCATGGAACCCATAAACAGAGACATTGGGGACCTCCAGACACTGGACTCTACACAACCTCGCCTTGTTAAAGGCAGATCCTGCCTCCTAAACATAGTTGACTTACTTCAAACAGTTACCAAGGACATAAATGGAGGTAAAAGTAGTCCACACAGCCCACCTGGACCTCACTAAGGACTTTTTACACCATTCCCCACTCTGTCATCATGGACACGCTTACCTGCCTGAACATCAACAGCTATGTCACAGGATGTGTGGCCAAGTGGCTCACAGATCAAACACACATGTTCAGAGTTGCGAGGGCCATATCCAACTCAGTCACAAATGGCATCCCACAGGTCTTGGTCCTGGGACCCCACCTATTCAGTAGACACTGCACAGAGGTTCAGGCAAGCACGGGAGGAGTATGGCTGAACAGGTTTGCAGATGACTGCTAACTGTGGTCCATAATTGACTCTATGGCTGATACACACATCCTCCAGAAGGGGCTTACAGAGACAGATACCTGGTGTCAAAACAATGCCCCAAGAAGAATGCCAAAAAATGCATAGTCATCCCCTTTGGCTAAAACAAAGTGCAAACAAATTACCACATAGGTGGTACTCCAGTATGTATGGAGGAAGTCATGAAGGCCCTGGGGACACAGATAGATACATGAAGGCCCTGGGGACACAGATAGGTAGTAAACTCTCCTTTGATGATCACATGGCCAAAGTGTTTAGACATTCCTTCTATGTAGCCCACCCAATGTCACTTAATGTAACCCACTTTGTCTAGTCTGATGATGTCACCAACCTACAAATATACCTGTGGAAAATCAAATTCACAGAATGTGTATAGCTTGTGGTGTAAATGTGTACACTTGTAGTATCATAAACCAGTTAAATAGGGGTTTGAATCCTGCAGTTGATAAGTGTGTGTGTCTGTTTGCATGTGATCTCCTTGGAGAGGCATAACCTTTTTGGAGAGTAGTCAAACACTTTAAAAGTGGTATACTAATCTTTGTCAGGTCTGATGATGTCACCATCCTACAAATATACCTGTGGGAAAAAAAACACACAGTAATGTGTATAGCGCATCATGTAAATGTGCACTCTTGTGGTATCATAAACCAGTAAAGTAGGGGGTTGAATCCTGCACTTGACAAGTGTGTGTCTGTTTGTGTGTGAGCTCCTTAGAGAGAAGCAAACTTTTTGGAGAGTACTCAAACACCTTAAAAGTGGTATACTAAGCGTTGTCAGGTCTGATGATGTCACCATCCTACAAATATACCTGTGGAAAAAAGAACTCACAGTAATGTGCATAGCGCGTTGTATAAATGCATACTGCTGCAGTATCATAAACCAGGTAGGTAGGGGTTTGAATACTGCACTTGACATGTGTGCGTGTCTGTTTGCGTGTGATCTCCTTGGAGAGGAACAAACGTTTTGGAGAGTACTCAAACACCTTAAAAGTGGTATACTAATTTTTGTCAGGTCTGATGATGTCACCATCCTACAAATATACCTGTTGAAAAAAGAAAGCACAGCAATGTGTATAGCTTGTCGTGTTAATGCATACTCCTCTAGTATCATGAAGTAGTTAGGTAGGAGCTTGAGTCCTGCACTTGGTGTTTGTGTGTGTGACGCTGTTGGGTTGTGGGTTTTGCTTTTACTATTGTATGACATATCAGAATGACACCAGTATGTGCATTGCACATGTGAGGTAGCTGTGTGGCAAATACATATACGTACATGTGACCTCAATTATTGCATGTGTGGGAAAACTGCTTTCTCCAAGAACACATCTGTCATCTTTTCAAGAGTGTGCTGCTGCATTCCATACCTTAGGTCACATCTGTATGCTTGTGACAAGGCCAGCCACTGCAGTGATCCCTGGCCTAGGTCAACTGTGTCACACACACTCATTACAATTTTTATAGAATTGTGTGAGTGAGGGTTTATGGCCGAGGTATATGTCAGACCTGTTCAAACGCAGCAGGGTCTATCAATGATGGCTATTCATTATAGGTGTACAACAACCTTTGTGGATAGACATGCAGACCCCTTATTGCTTATGTGATCCACCAAGGGATTTAAACATACCTTTGGAATTGTGATTATCAAAGGAGAGATGACGTAACACTTGGTTGCATGTACACATCAGTACCTGTTCTTCATGTTGGTGACTACTACCTATGTGGTACTGTGGGGATACTATGTTCCGTAAAGGTGGATGACTATGCTTTGGTTGGCTTATAGCTTTACAGCATGGGTTTGGCAACAAGGATTTGTCTGTGTGATACCCTTGTGGAGGATGTGTGTGTCATCTGGAGAATGCATTATAGGCCACAGTATGCATTACCACACGTGGACAGACATATCCCTACTGTGATTGCTTGTACCTAAGAGAGCTATATGCCAAACAGGAGTGGTCTCAGTAATGGGCGCAGGTAAATACCACTGGTTACTGGCATAGTATAGTACCTGAAGGATCCAAATGTTACTGTGTGTCCTACATCTGTGTGTCAGTTGTCAAGACATCATCTAAAGATTGGTTATGGTCAGGCTGTTGAAGTTATGTATACTACCAGAATGCAAAACAATGACAGATAGTAACAGTATCACCCACAGCACAGTGTCAAACCATGTCATACACACATGTGTAGTCAAGTTCCGATATGTATGTAGTACAATACATACTGGCCACCAATCGAGACTATGGAGTGTTACTGTGTAATACAGGGCATGTCACCCTGCCCATGTGTCCACTATGCACGTACATGCAGACAGTGCACCTCCACCATGTTCACAAATCTACACCTGCAAATCTGTGCCACACACATCCCACACATACTGTCCACTCTCTAGCACATGCTGCCAATACTATACACATCATCCAAGTGGCACATGGGCGGACAATACACTATTGGAACTAACCCTGGTGAAAACATTACTACATTGACAATCATAGCTTACATGCATCATGCCTGCTCAGCTACACCTTCAAGCATTTCATTACACTCTACTGCTGACAACATGCTAACATTGCTATGCTGCTATAAAGTCACCCTGTGCATCAGCACCATGGTAGCCTGTTCCTGCATCGATGTTACAGATGACAGGAGGTGGCACAGGTTTCATCATATGCACAGGGTGTGCTGTTGGTTTGCCAGAGGCCTACAGTCTGCCATACAATCGACATGTGTGTGTGTATGTGTGTGTGTGTGTGTGTGTGTGTGTGTGTGTGTGTGTGTGTGTGTGTGTGTGTGTGTGTGTGTGTGTGTGTGTGTGTGTGTGTGTGTGTGTGTGTGTGTGTGTGTGTGTGAGGGCCAAGAGTACTGCTATGGGCCAATGCCAATGTGATGTAATGTGTGCATGTATGTGGTAGCCCTAGGTGTCTTTTTTATGTGTGTGTGTGTGTGTCTGCATGCACACAGTTCCACCATGTGGCTGCCATATACAGGTATTTGTGAGACAGCCAAAGACTGTACCTGCCAGGCTTTACAGATCACCGTCTCTGGCCATGGATACTGTACCTGTGCCTGACAGGGGTGCTACTGACACTATCAGGTACTAAGCCTAACTGGGTACTATCTCCAGAGGTAGATGGATGTACACTGGACCAAGGTCCCTGCTGGGACTGTCCAGAGCCATGTGCACGTGGTCTTCTAGGACAGTCTATGGATAGCCCACCCCCAACATTGCTGGGGCTGGTACTTGCACTACGGGAGCGGCTGTGACTTGAGGGACATCTGTGGCGACTGTCAGCTGCTGATGTTGCTGGCATACATCCACGTCGATGACTCAACCATCCTGCACTATCCTGACACATGGACATGACATTGCGGAGGACATCTAATGTCTCACCCCAACGTTTATCAGTGACCTCAGTGTAATGATGGATGGCACCTGCTAGGTCACGGATACTGTCAATTACGGTGGTATGTGCCCGCTGTGCCCTTTGTCCCTGTCTGGTGTACCATTCCGTATGTGCCTGTGCCTTCATGACATCCTGGAACATGCATGAGGTTGCAAGACCTGTGGCACGTCTGCCAGTGGCATGATGAGCAGCAGTGCTCCAATGAGAACCCCTGGACATCTGCCTATGTGGTACCCTTCCAGACATCTGGGTATGGCTGCTGTGTTGGGATGCATGTGCCATAGATACCACACTGCCCTGGACAATGCTGGCTGTATGCTGTCCCTCAGCTAAGGGCATTGGTGATGGATGTATTGGCAGTTTGACTGTGTGCATGGATGGGGTGGACACTTGTGTACTGTCGATTGTTGGCCCAACAACAGACCCTGGCAAACATGCCTGTGCCTCAACACACCTATCATCATTACCACTATCATGCTCAGTGACATCAGTTTCCCTGCTGTAGTGAACCATCAGCACCTGTGAGAGGGAGACAGGAAACATACTTTACGATCTGTACATGATGTCTGCACACATGCACACATGCACACATGAACACATGCACACATGAACACATGCACACATGCACACATGAACACATGCACACACGCACACATGAACACATGAACACATGAACACATGCACACATGCAACATGCATGCATGCACACATGAACACATGCACACATGTACACGTGAACACATGCACACATGCACACATGCACACATGAACACATGCACACATGAACACATGCACACAAATACACACCTCAATAAAACAGACACACACACACACACATACACACACACACACACACACCTACAACAATCCAGAACATACTCAATAGCGTGTGATGGTGGGGTACAGTATCACAAGCCAAACATTTATATCAAATGTGACAGCATGCAGGACGTGTGTTGCTGAACAGCATGCAGTGTGAGTGTAGACAGCCCTTGCCAATAACAGTATACATGGCTTTGATGCATCTGTGTTTTGTTCAGTGATTGGCCTCACCCTGGAACACAATGTGTACATGGACACAACATTGCTGTGCAAGTATTAAAAGCTCTGCAATGTTCTGTGCACCATCAGTCACAGGTATACATACCATGGCTGGATGTGTATCAGTGTGTCAAATAGATATCCATTTCTGATTAGAGCATCTGTGTCTTTAGCAGATAATTGTGGACACAGGTTTAGCACATGCATGCTATGTATACACACAGGATGAGTGGTGCATGTATACCTGATGGAATACCATTGTTCAACATAGCCATTGTACAGTGTTATGGTGAGTGTAGGACATATTGTGGACATGCCAGTGCCAGCTATGACATGGCATGCTACCACACAACTGCAACATTAAACATCACACATACACAATGTGTGTCATGTGACCTATACACTCAATAGCATTACAAGACATGTGTGTCACTTTGTACAAATGGTGATTGCTAGGCATATTGTGTATAGGTGCATATGTTTGCACACACACAATATTGAGGTGGATAGCAATTAATGATATGTGTAGTACTGTGGCCACTGCAACTGGATGGGGTGTAGTACCATGAGACATCATCCTGCAGCATCATGTGGTCACTCAAGGCTACTAATGTGTGCCAGACCAACACATAGCATGCTCTATCTGATCTGCAGTGCCATGGCTACATTCACCATTTCACGGCCAGTTGTTACACGGGTTCGTAAGGTGCCCAATAGGGGGCATTGCCTAACATGAATGTGTTATGTTTTGAAGAGTGTCGCACAGCCACATGAGAGGCCTCTACCCCTCAGGTATATTATGTGTGCTGTGTGGATGACATTTGGGATACTGAAGTGTGACCTTGCAGCGAGTGTCTGAATAAGCCAAGTGTAGCATGTTAACGTGTACTGCGTATGACACAGTTGTGTGGGTTGTGTGCATGTGTATCGACTCTGCCTATCCAATGTCCACTACAGTATTGCCACAATTGTGTGGGATGCTTTGTGTATTGCATGTGTTTGAGGCAGCTACTCATGTTACTGAGATGCTGAGATGTGCATAGTCTCACAGCAAGCATGCACAGCATGCATTATGCACTGGTGTGTGATGTGTAAATGGCCTACACCTCACCTATGACATGCACATTTAATTAGCAATATTAAATGTAGAACACACTCACCAGCATGGGTCTGCTGCCTTACTGTCACACCAGAGGGACCTACAAGGATATTTGACAGTTTGTCAGTGGCAACAACTATGGCATTGCTACTATGTGTTTGCAATCTTACAGTACTACGACTGTTGACAGTCACAGGCCTGCATATTATATTCCGAATTATTATTATTGCACAACACTAGGCACCACATCTTGTAACTACACAGTACACATCTCACATAAGCATGATCTGCCAGTAGAGGTAACAGTAGTGTACAGCTATGCCATGTTTCCTGCACGCTCCATGTCAACTTGCTGGGTGGCTCTGGCCTCCATGATGATGCATGTTATTTGTTGTTGTTGTTGTTGTTGTTGACCAGGAGCCACCTGGCTCAGGAGCAGCTCCTTCACTCTGGTGAAGGGGGAATGGATGGCTACTCCACCACCTGTGGCAAGCTGTTGTCTACGGATATCAGACACATACTGCCAGACATGTCTAATTAAATCACTGCAGTGATGGCGTACCTACTCATATGTCCGTTTATGCATGCCTATGTCATTTACCCTACAGACAAGATCTTGCCACAGTACAGTCCGCTCATGCTGGTCCTGGCTGGTTCTTGAGAACAGCAGGGCATAGTGCTGAACCATGGTGGCTGTAATCACTTCCTCCTCTGCTGGGCTGTATGAGGGATTACGATGGTGGGCCATGACCCTGGAAGACAATGAAACAATATATGTGAGCAAGTCAAGTGGCACACTTAACATTCTAAAGTACAGATATCATTTAACTGCCATATATAGCAACCTATTGGCTGTCAGAGGACACACACTTTCAATACCACATATCAGTGCTCAACCCACAACTGCCTGATAGTGCCTGGCACACTCCATATTTCAAACCATGTTTTGCACAGCAACAAAGATAAACCAGTATGTAAGACTATACAACAGTACATGGCACACTGTATGCGACACAATGCACCACTTAGCCACAGGGGGTATATATCAAGCTAATGCATAACATAACATGTAATCCATTACAATGATTGTAAAGTCCAGTTATAGTATTACCAGTATACTACACTAGTCATTGATGGCAAACCCCTGTCTAACATATTTGCTCATTCGGCAATATAGGTGGCATACTGCTGTACTAGACTATACATGTTGCTAGATACGCACCTATATCCTGTAACACACATATGACCGAGGCCATGGTACAGGCATACACACACACACACACACACACACACATCAGACATACATACCTGACACAAAGGTATGGCAACCCACATGACCTTTACCTGTGTACCATACAGTACTGTGTGTCAGTAGTTACAAGACCTTATGCCTGAGGTATGTCATCTGTGAGGACTACAGGGAACAAACAAAACAGTGGTTCCAAGACATGTGGACATACACCATACTGTGCTGTTTAGGCATACAGTTTCATGTAGTACTACAGTTCATTCAGGGGTTGGATTCACCAGCAGTAACACTCAATAAGCATACATGTACTGCTGTAGCCTACAATGGGAAACCCCAGTCAACACCAATAGACTATGTCAGACCGTCTGGTATACTGCTTTTTCTGCCTAGCAATAGCATACACATCTTTTGCTGGGATCACAGCTAGGACACATAATACCATGACAGAAACAGTTTCCCACTTAGCTATCACACATATACAGAACAATGACACATTCACCAGCACATTCACCATCACACTCAGTCAACCTCACATAGCAATTATTGCAACAAGTACATGTGGGTGTGTATCGGTTCATAGGTAGGTTATAGGCTATTGGCCCTAGGACCTAAAGATGTCTAGCCATATGCTACCCTGGCCTTTGACACACAGGTAATTTCATTTCACATGGCCCTGTCAAGCAGAGCCACAGAGGTGATTCCCGGGGTGTATTTCCTATCTCCCATACAATCATCAGGTTTATATATGATGACTGCTAATTAGGAGCTTTGTTTGCTATTGATAGGTGGTTTGTTCCAGAGAATGGGATGTCTCTGAGATAGGGATCTATCCCTCCAGCATGTGCTGATTATTGAGGTGACAAGGTTTAGGTCCCTTGAGCGTGTAGCTCATAGGGATTGTGATCTGTTTACATGGAGCATGTCCAACAGCTCTGGGTTTCACATAGCATTGCATGTTAGGCAGAGGTCACCTCTGGGTAGATGGTATGCGACACAGTCTAGCTGTGGTTTTGTGAGACGGTCTGCATAGGGCATCTGCTTGAGGCCGGTATTACTCTTTGTGAGGTATGTCTGTGTCCTTTCCAGTTGCTGTAGATGTCTTGTGAGGTGCATACCACATGGGGCATTGTACTCTATAATGGGTTTTATGTGTGTGGAGTAGAGGTGAACACTGACCTATATTTCCCTGGATGACACACCTTTTGTGATGACGTGTGCCACGTAGACAGATTACATGACTAGTGTGGCACTATGACTATCAAAGGGGAGACTACTGTCCACCTGTGTCCCAAGGTCTCTTATCACACCTTTGGTGTTAAGTAGACTACCATCTATGTGGTAGTTAATGGGTACTGAGTTTTTGCAAGGAGGGATGCCAATGCAGTGCCAACATTGAGCTTGAGTCCATGGCTTTGTCACCAGGCATCTGTTGCAGTAAATATGACCCTGTCTCTCTCTCTCTCACTCTCTCTCTCTATATATATCTATATATATATATGAAGGGAGTGCCAGTAGCTGTTAAGCATATATACAGTCTTCAACTGTCGGTTCATGGCCGGCATGTACAGGTTAATCTGGCACATGAGTAGCTTGTTATTGTGTTCCCCAGAAATGTCAGTGTGCTGCTAAAAATGTAGGGGGCTGTTAATATATACCTGATAATGTCACCTGAACACATCCAGATATGTAGATATATAAATATAAATGAAATATATAAATATGTAGCAGTAACATCTACATCCAGGACAGTTTGTATGTCAGATACAGGTCAGGTATATCAAGAACTAGCAAAACCCATTTCACAATTTAACGGACATTGCCTGGTGTAATAATACATGTAGGGGATATAAACTGCAGTCAATAGGAATGTAGTGTAAACTATATGTATATATAAGTTGTTAATGGAGGTATCTTTTTACACCCTACACAAACATATAAACATCCATTGGTGTACATATAGATATACATATAGGCACATATACAGTCCACCTTTCATGGTCTGAATATCAAGTATGGGAAGGTTGTGAGGTATACAGTTATGTCATAATATTGCACAGTGTTGTGCAGAATGCATTGAAGGTGTTCTCAGCCCATGTAGCTTTAGCAGGCCTCACTGGCTGCAACACTGCAAACCTGATGAATCATACCCACAGCGTTCAGCCACCACATGTCATATACCAGCTCTGTATGCTGCCTGGTTTGCCACACACTACAACCTACATAGAAATATACACATAACAACCTTCAACAACATATATATATATATATATATATATATATATATATATATATATGTATATATATATCTACCGTTCACAAACAGTTGCAGTATGTCCCTTGCTCTATGCACAGATGCTAATATATCTGACACAGACAGATATGTCCATATGTGTGTGCCATACACAGGCAAGGACCACACTGTTCTAAGTCCATGTACCTCACAGCTGACCTGTTGGGCCTTGCTGCAACATGAACAGGTGTCACATGTGAGCACATAGTAATATTAGAGGGTGTATATATAGCTGCAAATACTAAATTACCATACTAGCCTGGTACAGCTGTTGCTAGTGCTAAGCTACACGTTAATATGACTATCATACATTTGTTACCCTGTCACATCCATGTTTACATAACTGTATGTGCTACTCCCCCAAACAGACATTGTACACACTACTGTACAGAACACAGATGACATGGATCAGATGTTTGACATTTAATGCTGAACTACATATGTCACAGTCATATCCCACTGCACACAGCTACACACTGATTTCTCCATGGCAGTAGTTATGCAGGGCATCTGTGCATAGATACGTACTGCTGCCACATATGGATGATTCAAACTATGTAGAGTACTCTTCAAAAACATCTACTACATGCCAGTAAATACATATCTGTTAGATACCTTCCTTTGTATGTGTTTGTAGTAGTCAGTTCCGTGTGTTTTGTACACTTGGTTTTGTTTATATCTTATTTTTTTTCAAGATATATTTTTTCAGTATATTATATTTTTCAATATATCATATTTTTTCTATATATTTTTTCAATTAATATTTTTTTCTCTATATATTTTTTTTAATATATATTTTTTCAATATATTTTCTTTTTATCAATATATTTTTTTACTTCAATATATTTTCTTTTTTTCAATATATTTTTGTTTTCAATATATATTTTTTTAATATATATTTTTTTCAATATATATTTTTTTCAATATATTTTTTTCAAGATATTTTTTTCAATATATTTTTTTTCAAATATATTTTCTTTTATATATTTTTTGTTTCCTGTTGCTGTTGCTGTGGTCTGTGTCTCTCTATGTTGCTCTATAACGCTCTCTCTCTCTCTCTCTCTCTCTCTCCATTCCTGCAATGAAATGATTGCATGTGTGGACAGCTAGTACAGCCTGCTTTTATAGGTATCTGCACATGTGCATGTGATGGCCTCTGTACCAATTGTTGGCCACCATTTGGCAATGGTATGCAGCCTGTTGTGTGGTACTTGCAGTACTCACTGTCATAGCAACCAAATGCTATAAATTGCTAGGTCAGGTAGACATAGTCCTTTCAGCTTTCCAAAGTGGGGACCATGCTTGTTTGCTCTGGACACCGTTGTGTAAGTCAGAAGGTTGGTGTACTTCTTGTATCTGATGCTAGGGGTGTAGCCAGTGATTTGAATGTTGTACTCAGACCTGAATGTTGCCACTTCCAGTACGCAGTTGTCAGTGTAGAATTGTACTCACCCCTACATATGCTAAAATAAGATACAAGGGAGTATGTATTTTTTTTTCTACTTATGCAATTAGCTGCCATACATACGTAGTTATTGAGATGTTTTCATTTGGCACATGAACTGTTTGTGAACTGCTATACTGTGGATATTAATGTACTCACTTCTGCACAGTTTGTATTTTTTTTTGTTGATATTAGTACAGGATGCTCATGAAAACTGGACAGTTCCAGTACTGAGTATGCCTACCTACATTCTTGCTGGACCTTGAACACACAGGTATTTTGTACATTTGGGTGGGGATTGTACTGCTATGATACTGTGTGGGGTTGTAAACTGCTGCTGTAACATTATTTACTGCTAAAATGGCTGGTTCTGTTATCACAGTCATGTAATGCTATTCCACAACAACTGTTGGTAAAGTTCCACAGAATAGGTTTTGTGTTATGGCATTCCGATCTTACCTTTGCATTCACTCATTCTGATGCATTATATATATATATATATGTATTTCAGCAGCAACCTGCTGTATATCTGCTGTGGCTTAGTGGTACTACATGCATTCTAGTGTGTCCAAGGTCCGGCGTTCGCGACTGATATTGATGTTTTATTTTGCTGCTGAGCAGAAGAAGGCCCCTCACATGCAGGGTGACTAAGGCACTTTTAAGCAGTTGTAAGAGGGTTTGCATGGGATTGTGTGATGCTTAGCAATACTTAGCTAAGCACACACAGGCGCATACTTGCGCAAACCCGCTAACTATTGCTTAAAAGTGCTTACTCTCGCTAACCCCTACACTCATTTCTTTGAAAGAAAAGAAAATGGGGAGATAGGAAAGTGGTGAAAAAGGGACACAAAGAGGGAAAGACAGTAGGGAAAACAGCTTGGGATGTGCAGGACGGGTGTAGGGAACGTCCATAGCTGCCCATTTCTTTAACAGCAACAGCTGTGCATATACTAGTAATTTGGAGGAAAATTTGAAACTTTCCACCCCTGAGAGAGGGGTGAGGACAACAAAGTATGTTGTACTGCCAATTAAATTTCAGTTTATGTGTCCAGCAGACATGTGTGCAAAATGGGCAGCTATGTGTGGGGCGTAATTTTTTTGTGGGAGCAGATTGCCCATTTTTTTTTCAGGTGAGAGTAGAATGTGGGGTAGGGGAAGTAGGTATATTTTGGGAGGTAGGTTGGGAAGGTAAACAGACAAGACAAACAAGACACATACATGGGTGGAATATGACACATGGGGTGGATGAACACCATTGACGGGGAAGGATGTTTGGAAATCGCAAGCCCATGAGCCCACAGATCACAACAGTGGAACTGAGATCCCCACACATGGGCAGTCACCACTGCACTTTCACAGCCCTGAGGGTGGCTGTGCTGGGGGCTACATAGGAGGGGCAGGCTCACCCATGAGTCACGCCACTCTTGCCTCGAGCTGGCGTAGAGGATCAGCGACTGAACGCTCGATCTCCCTATACACCACAGCCCAGACCGTTCAGAGGGTGATAGGTGGCCCTCCTCCGGCCACGCTTGCATGGGGGGATGAGCCCCATCCCCTGCAGCGCTTCCACCCAAAGGTGGCACAGGACCAACGGAGGAGGTTGTCCCAGGCTAGGCACCGTACCTGCTGGTGCCAGGTGCTATTGCCAGCTGCTGTGGGACAGGTGGGTCCGCTGGGACCGGCCTTCCCATACGTTCTATGTTTAGGAGGATTTAATGACAATATGGGTTAGTAATAGCCAACAGCATTCCAATTTAGTTGTAACAGCATACAGTAGTATTCCCATTAACCCAACACACCAGAGTTCCAACAGTTGAACAGCAAGCATAACACATGCATATATAGAACAACAGTGGACATTCCAACAGCATGCAGGATTGATTGGTGGCAACAGGCCCCCAAGATTGTGGTATGTGAACTGGGCACATGCATCAAAGTAAATGCAGATATTTATAAACCAATAGGACATGTGTCCCAACAAATGTTATGAGATTAGACATACCCATTGAGGTGTGGAATTGCATTGTTTATGCACATACAGTTGGGTGTAAAAAGATACCTCCATTAACAACTTATATATACTTATAGTTTACACTACATTCCTATTGACTGCAGTTTTATATCCCCTACATGTATTATTACACCAGGCAATGTCCGTTAAATTGGGAAATGGGTTTTGCTAGTTCTTGATATACCTGGGCTTCCGGATATTGGCAAAGGCTCTTGCCACCCCCATAGTGCCTTTTTTAGGCAAAGCTCAAATTCTAAACCTACCACCCTAGAACACAAAAAAGGAAAAAAACTAAGGGTAATGCTGCTCAATGCCATAAGTCTCAATCTCAAGATGCACGCACTCGAGGCCCTTCTCAGTAAGGAGAACATCGATGTCTGTGCTGTGACAGAAACCTGGTTCAAGGCTCCTGAGAGCACCCCAGCACTATCAGGTTTTACCTCATATCATGCGTTCCGGCCCCAAAATCCGGACAACACCAAGAAAGGAGGGGGGGTGTCCATATTCATAAAGGACACACACACACCTCAAGGTTGGTGGCAACGCACGATGCATCGGAGACCATCCAGGTGCAATTAACCATAGGCGAGACTGCTCTGCAATTTGTAGCATGTTACAGGCCACCCCCTCAAACTCAGGAACCTCACATGGCCTTCCTGAAAACACTGGAGAGGATAAATGTTTCTCCAAATACCATCATACTAGGTGATTTCAACTACCCTAATATAGACTGGGAACACTATTCAAGCCCAAACACTCTAGCCCAAAGGTTCCTGGAGTTCATAAACTCAAATGCCATGGAACAACTAGTCACCATCCCCACAAGAGGAGAAAATATACTTGATCTCATCATCAGGAACATGGGATCACAATGTTCAACACCGGAAGTATACCCCTCACTGGTGAGATCAGATCATAAACTAATCTCGCTGGAGGTCCTCATCCCGGCTACTCCTGAACTAAAGAAGACCACAGTGAAAAACTTCTCAAAAGCCGACTTCACACTTCTAAAAACTAGTGTGGTCTCCTTTAAGGCCCCTGAGCCAGTGGTAAACATTACTCAAACCACTGAATCACTTACAAATGCCTTCTACCAGCACCTACAGGACTGCATGGATCAGGCAATCCCAAACAAAACTAAGACTCTTTGTACCAAAGGCAAGCATCCAGTCTGGTGGACCCCAGCCATAAACAAGCTCTACAACAAAAGGAGGAAGCTACTACAAGATAGAGCAAAATCCTTGAAAGGTAAGACACCTTTGATCATTATAAGTAAAAAACTAAGAGCCCTCATAAAATCTTCCAAGGCAAATTTTGAGAGAAAAATCGCCAAAGACTCAAAAGACAATCATAAGGCCTTCTTTAGCTATGTTAGAAACCTAGGAGGAAACTCCCAGATATGCTCAGAATTAGTTCAAAATGATGTGAAGATTACTGAACCTACACACATTGCCAACATACTGGCTGACAGGTTCAGTGCAAACGTCTCCCCTCCCCAAAAGGAGAGATATCTATACCAGAGGATTGTAGCCCCCAAACATCTCCAACACGCAGGTGAGAACTGCTCTCCCCAAAGCAAAAAACACAGCATCCATGGGACCGGATGGTGTCCCGGGCTGTGTGCTCCATGAACTCAATGAGGAATTAAACCCGCAGTTAGGACAGCTGTTTAATCTTAGCCTCACCTCAGGATGCACTCAAGGAGTGGCGCACGGCGACTGTGGTCCCACTTCATAAGGGCGGTGCCTCCACCGACCCTGGAAATTACCATCCCATTAGCTTGACAAGCCTTATCTGCAAAGCCATGGAGAAGATCATAATGGAACTCATAAATAAAGACATAGGGAACTTGCAGACTTTGGATCCATCCCAGTTTGGCTTTGTCAAAGGCAGATCATGCCTCTTAAACTTGGTTGACTTTTTCGAAACAGTCACCAAGGTCATTGATGAGGGCAAGGCAGTCCATACAGCCTACCTTGACCTGGCAAAGGCCTTCGACACAATACCCCACTCAGGTATCATCGAACAACTCATCAGCTTAAATGTAAACCCATACATCACAAGATGGGTTGCAAACTGGCTAAGTGACAGAACCAACAGGGTCAGAGTTGCTGGCACCATGTCAGACTCAAAGCCTGTCACAAGTGGTGTCCCACAGGGCTCTGTCCTGGGACCACTCTTGTTCGGCATCTACTTTTCTGAAGTACAAGTGAACACAGGAGGGTTATGGCTGACAAAGTTTGCAGATGACTGCAAACTGGGCGCCATAGTCGAAAACACATCTGACACAGATATCCTTCAGAAGGGCCTCACAGAAACGGATAACTGGTGCCAGAGCCATGGCCTAAAGTTAAACGCCAAGAAATGCTTAGTCATACCCTTCAGGAAAAACAAGGTTACCCCTAGCTACCATATAGGTGGCAATCCACTGAGCACAGAAGAAGTCATCAGGGATCTGGGGACCCAGGTTGACAGTAACCTTTCGTTTGACACTCAAGTTGCCAAAGTAGTTAGGAAAACCTTCTACATTGCCCACCTGATCATGAAGGGATTCACATCTAGATCTAGGGAGGTCATCGTCCCCCTGTACTCATCACTCATTAGACCTATGATTGAGTACAATGCCCCATTCGGAATGTATCTGGACCCGACACCTGCAGCAGCTGGAAAGGCCCCAAAAGTTCCTCACCAAAAGGATAAAGGGTCTCAAAAATATGTCTTATGCTGCCAGACTGAAAGAACTCCAGCTCTATTCAGTCGCACGCTTGCTCAGAGGTGACCTGTGCCTGACATATAAGGCCATGTCAAACCCAGATTTGATGAATATGCTTCACCTCAAAAAATCTAGATCCCTCAGAACCACAAGGGCGGGAGACTTAAACCTTGACACGGTTATTAATAGAACGTGCTGGAGGGACAGATTCATCACCCAGAGACTCCCTATGCTGTGGAACAAAATCCCGGTACATGTGAGGCAGAGCACCTCGCTGGCCTTGTTCAAGAGGAATCTTGACCAATGGATGGGAGATCGCAGATATACCCCAGGGATTACTTCAGTGTCACTGCTTGACAGAGGCACAGCAAAATAGTAGGCACAGTTTTCTTCAAACTAAAGGGGTGGCGAAAGCCACATAACTATGGGCTAGGCTTATGAATGCCCTTGGGCAGATAGCCTAGTATGAACCTATGAACCTATGAAGCTATGAACCTGACCTGTATCTGACATACAAACTGTCCTGGATGTAGATGTTACTGCTACATATTTATATATTTCATTTATATTTATATATCTACATATCTGGATGTGTTCAGGTGACATTATCAGGTATATGTTAACAGCCCCCTAGATTTTTAGCAGCACACTGACATTTCTGGGGAACACAATAACAAGCTACTCATGTGCTAGATTAACCTGTACATGCCGGCCATGAACCGACAGTTGAAGACTGTATATATGCTTAACAGCTACTGGCACTCCCTTCATCCACTTTATATGGGCCTACCCATTTGTGCATTGACTGCGCTTAATACAACAGTACTACTTCTATAATGCAAGGGTACAACAACATATCGAAGAAAGTGACACGGACACACTCCAGGAATTATACCTTTATTAATTACATTACGCACTTTTCTAGTGGCTCTCTCATTTATTTGATATATCAGTGCATGCAGAGGTCTTTTTTTCAAGACATATTATACCTTTATTAATGGGTTACAGCTATGAAGTAAATGAAGGGATATTGAGACATACCTATCCATAATATAGACTACAGTAGCAATTCTTACATACTTTATTCCATGGCTACATACTCAGTAGTGGGGCATTTTCCATTTCACGGGCCTCCTGTGTCCACTGAGTCAGTCGGTCCTCCTTGCATCTCTTCAGGTCTGAGTAGTGGTGTCTGACCTGCTCACCAGTCCGAGGGACGCCTGTGGCACTGGTGAGATCATGTGCTAGACAGTTCCAAGCTTCCGCTTTGTACTCAGTGCCATGAAACTGGGCCTGCAGGAGTCTTGCATCATGATGATGGATGAGGAGTCAAACCATTACTTTTAACTCCTCAATGCCCCACCGTTGCGTTTGAAAATGAGAGCCCTCTCCAACACCGGCCATACTGTCTGCAGATGGGAGCTACAACCAGTTATGGCAATTATTCCCACCTATGAAGCTTAAATATGCCTCATTTCTCGCACTTATTTGTGATTGGCCGGTTTTGAAAAATCTCAGCTAAAAGCAAACCTGCTTAGCAATGGGTAAACTTCCATTGATATATATGAGTGTGTTGGAAATGCATCCATATTTAAAGCTATTATGGCTTAGTGGTTTAGTACTGTGAGTATGGTGCACAGTATCCTGGGTTCAATGCCTGTCATTGCTTTTTATTTTACTACTGGCCAGACTGTCTAGGAGGTGTGGCTGTGTTTAGCCGACTTTGCTCAACTTTGCCTAACGTTGCTCGATGTTGCCCTATGTTGCTCTATGCTGCCCGACATTGCCTGACGTTGCCCAACGTTGCGCTAGTTAGCACGGTGCACAGCTCCGCGCGAACATGTTTTGTTTGCGCTAGTTGGATTTATGCACAGCTCCGCGCAAAACTATTGCGCTAGTTAAAGCAGTGCTAAGCTATGAGCAATTATACTTAACTGTGCTTAAAACTGGTAAACTTTGCTTAGCAGTGCTTCACATTGCTTAAGATATGTTACTTATGCATTTATCAGTATGCATGACCATTCAACCTTCATATATATATATATATATATATATATATATATATATATATATATATATATATATATAAAATATTGTTCACTAGCATATAGGCCATTTCAATGCATTTTACTGAAATTTAAAAGGTAAATGTCAGGAATTCTTTTTATGCACACATTTCCTACAGAAAATAGGAAGGGGAGTGGCAGGACTCGAACCGGGAATGCCTCCTCTTTGTGCGAGGGCTCTACCACTACGCTATTGCTATTTGGCTTAATTTGCATATAAGTAGTTTATTATCCTCTTCGATGTCTACACTGCTAACTGTAGCTAAGCAATGGGCAAACCCGCGCATACACGCTCAAATACGGGCAGCTATATCGGGAATAATAAAAAAAGGAAAGCTTTACATTTTAAACTTGTACAGGGATTTAGAATGTGGGGGAGTGTAGTGTTGGGTATGTAGACATTTGAGCGGACTCACTCATTTCAGTTGACATTTGCAGTTTAGGCAGTTGCAGAGGCATGGATATTTGGACTGCTCGGCAGTCTGACATGCCCCCTGCACTCGTGCATGCTCCGTGTTAGCCTTAGAGTTGAGTCAGCGTGCCCTCATGAATATGCATGATGCGCTGACATCATATTCTTAGACTGCAGTTTCCGTGTAAGACTTAATTAGTCTTACACAGAGGATTAGTGAATCCTGGCCTTAGTTTAGTTATGTATTACTGGTAAAGCTATTTTCTATCTGCCTCTTTGTAATATTTTGTTTGTTTAATTTAGTTATATATTTTTTTTACTTCTTCCATTCACTTTTTAAAGTAAGGTCAAATTTATTGTGTATCACTTTGATTTACTTAAGTATAGGGTTTTGTTTTGTTGGTTTGGAATTTAATGTCTGTCTTTAATGCATGGAGTTTGTGCTTTGGTAGTTTAAATGTTTTGTACCATTTAATTTCATTTTGTATTATTGCTAATACATTATAACATATATGCACTCAAACAAAGACAAAAGTTACTGCATTTTCTCAGACATTTATATTAAAAAAAACTCCGGCAACAGAGCAGTGGCCACACAGCATTTAACTTTTAGTGTATGGATTATTTTAAAATGGCAACAGTATTCTAAAAACACATCACAGTTTACTACTTCAGTCACATAAATCAAATTGAAAGTGTGCAAGTGACCCACAAGGAATATACAGCCATGTTCAGAGTAAGGGATGCTTTCAGTATTCTCTCACTGTTTTATGAGTTGCATCTGACTCCTAGAATCACCCAGGAGTCATCTACCCAATGGTCCATAAAATTGCAACCTTTAAAGCAGCAATATAGTACAAATACCCGCCTCACAGTTAGATGTTGCCCGTTTGATTCTCAGTTAGAGCGTCTTCTGTGTGGCGACATGCGTGAACGGGCATTCCTTCATTGAAGGATGTGCATTAGGCCTGGCAAGCCAGCACATAAAACTCTACTGCCAATCATTAGCGGACCGGAGTTCCGCTGTGGCGACCCCTAACCAGGAAAAGCCGAAAGACAAAAACAAACTGTTGTATCAACAAGCTAAGAGCAGCTATTTGGGCCTCAAGTGGCAATAACTAAGCATTTAGTAGAATCAGTACTGTGTAAACATTAAAGTTAGTAGAATTAAGTACTGTTAGCTTAATGTGTCCCAATAGGTTCTTAGCTTCATACAAGTTTACTAGGCTAATGTTCCTAGAGCCATTACAAGCCAAGCCATCTTTATCCTAAGTGGCCCATATTGTCGGCATACCTCTCAACTGTCCAGATTTTCACAGAATGTCCAGATTTTTGCCTCATATTTTTGGTCTATTCTTTGTAAAACTTTGGTTTTCTGGTAAATGACTGGCAAACCATGGAGAATTGAAGTCAGAAAATAATGACAAACGTCTGGGTTTCAGACTTCTTACCCTTCAAAAAATTCATTCTAATGCAACTTTGTAAGTTTGGAAGACCAGTACTTAAAAACTGTCCCTGTTTTTAGTCCTTTGTCCCCCCCATTATTTATGGCTTTGTCAAAAATTTATGCTGTAAGAAGTTGAGAGGTATGATTGTCAGTGATTAGGTAAGTGAAGTTCACAGAGGTAAGGGTCTATGGTAGTTAATACCAATTTCGTCTGTCTAGGAGAGACATGGGTGCCACCCCAAGAGTGAATTTGTAGTCATCCATCCATGGGTCTAGGTTACGTCTGAAGAGGGGCAGGGAGTGGCTCTGTTTTAAAGGAACTGGAAGCTTGTTCCAGAAAAGTGGCAGTCTCTGGAAGATGCAGCTATCTGTCCAGCGTGACCTGTTCATGTCAGAGGCTAGGTTAAGATCCATGGAGCGAGTGACCTTTGTGCATCTTGATTTACAAATGTGTAGCATTTGCATCAGGGCCAAGTTAGAGACTGCCCTGCAAGCCAGACAAAGGTCACCTCTTAGCAACCTGTAGGAGCCAGAACACAGTGAGAGGCATTCTATATTTCCATGTAAGACTTGTTCGTTGACCCTGTAATTTCTTGATGAAAAACCTCTGAGGTCTTTCTAAATGTTGCAGGTGTCTGGTGAGGTACATACAAAAGGGAGTATTATACTCAATTACTGGTCTAATGAGGGCAGAGTATAATGGAATTATAACATTCTTAGATCTAAATGTGATGTCTTTACTTACAAGATACGCCACATAGAAGTATTTTCTTACTACTGTGGATACTTGATGGTCAAAGTTCAGATTGCTATCAACCTGAGTACCCAGATCATGTGCCACTGAGTTTATTGTTAGGAGAGTGTTGTCTCTAAAGTAATTAGCAGGGATGTCAGCTTTCCCAAAGGGAATAATAATGCATTTTTTGCATTTAGCTGTAGTCCATGGCTATGGCATCAATCATTTGTCTGCGTTAACCCTGCTTGCAATATATTAACTTTGTTAGGGGACTCAGTGATTGCTCCCATTTTGTAATCTTCAGTGAACTTGGTTTGCCACAGGCTGTCCAAGTTTGCCTGGATGTCTGAGAAATAAATTCTGAACAGTAAGGGGCCCAGCACAGAACTTTGTGGTACGCTATTGGTGACTGGTCTTTTGCTAGAGGTGAAGTCATCTGCTTTGACAGTATGTGTCCTGTCAGTGAGCCAGTTGGTTACCCATCTGGTGATGTAGGGGTTAATTCTCAATGTGGAGAGTTTCTCTATAATACCAGAGTGAAGGATTGTATCATATGTCTTTGCTCAGTCAAGATAAATGGCATGCACTGTCTTTCCCTCCTCCAGGGCCTTGGTGACTTTCTTGAAGAAGTCAACCATGTTTAACAGTCATGGTTTACCTTTAACAAATTTGAGATAGGTTGGGTCCAGAGTTTATAAAGTAACTATGTCCTTTTTTAATAAGGTCTCTCTCTTTTTTAATTTCTCCAAATCGTTTGGGTTTCTAATACCTTGACAGGAATGAACCCCATTCCCAAGTCAAAGTACAATCAAAGTTCATGAAATCAGTATTTTCTCACTCTTTGATGTCAGACAAAAATGCTCTTTGCAGCACCTGCAACGTGCCCAGTAATGACTCCTTCTGCAAACCATATGGAGTTACATGTATTATTAATATGTCTAAATATGACTGTAGATTCTTTTTTATAAGACCCGTTGCTCCTACTACTATTGGAACTATCTGTGTATCATTCCACATTGCTCTCGTTTCTGCTTGCAAATCCTTATATTTTATAGCTTTGTGTCTCTCTGTATGCAGGACACTGAAGTCAGAGTGTGCTGATCTCAATGATCAATGCTATTTTTATCTTCTTTTCTTGGACCACTATATCCAATTTTCTAACATATATCTTTTGAGCTGTTGGTAATAGATGACCCCATGTGATGTAGACTTCATCATTTTCTATGATGCTTTGTGGCTCATGTTTCCAGTGTTTTTCAGCCACTTCAATACCATAATGTCTGCATAATCTCCAGTGAAACAGACTTGCCACATTATTATGCCTTTCAGTATACAGTCCTTCTGCCATTAGTATGTCACAACCAGCAATGAGGTGTGTGACAGTTTCCAATTCTGTTTAAAAAAACTTCCATTTGTCTGTTTCTCCCACATGTTCAATGGACTTTGTAAGCCATCATGCACGTAGCCAGTATTAACCTTTCATCTCTTGGTTTGGATTCACCTTTCCTTAACCATTCCTGCATTCATTCCTGATCAACATGAGGTTCTTCCAGAAGTTTTCTATACTTGCAACTATATTTATGCATTTTCCACATTTCATGCCTTTTTATCTGGTCCTTCACCTTATATTCTTTCTTTTGCTTTTTGGCACATTCAGTTGCTGCCTGATTTTTATCTACTTCTGGTTTGATTTCCATTCCTGCTCGATGCTGATATGCATCTGCTAGGTTAAGCAGAGAAGTCAACTTAAGATTTATTCCCCTCATATTTCAAAACTTTCACTACGTTTGGGTCTTGTGAGGTCAGCAGATATGTGCGGAGTCCCATGATTACAGATCTATACATGTAATCAGCTTCAAGAAGGCCCATCCCTCCTTCAGAATGGGGAATATATAATCTTGGTATGTACTGATTTTTATAGATCATTTGGTGAGCATGAAGCATCTTTCTTGTTTTAATATCTAATCTATCCAACACATTTTGGGGCCAATTAATCACTCCAAAACTGTAAGTTAGGACAGGAAGAGTAAATTGTTTTATAGGTTGGATTTTGTTGCTAAATGTCAACGCTGTTTTCAGTATTAATTTAAGTCTTCTGAAGTATTCATTACTAAGTTTTATTCACATTTGTTCATGTTTTATTGCTGATTCTTCATTGATTCCCAAGTATTTTATACACTCCCTCTTGCTCAAGTTCTTTTACATCACATTCTTGTCCCAAACTAATGTTTTCCTGGATCTGCAGTTTTCCTGCTTTAAAGGTTGCTTTTGCACATTTATCAAGGCCAAAAGTCATTCTAATATCATCTGAAAATGTTTTGATAACCTGCAGCTGTGCTTTCAGGTCCTCATCTGATGAGCTATACCGTTTTAAATCATCAACAAAGAGAAGATAGAAGTCTTTAGACTTTGTTGTTTTTTAGGAGCCAAATTATAGCCATGACCTAATCTGCTAAGTAGACAGCTTAATGGGTTAAGGGTAAGGTAGAATAGCAATGGTGTCAGAGTCACCCTGGAATATCCCCCTTTGAATTTTTATCCCTGGGATAATAATTTGTCCTTTATTGTGGCTTAATTGGAAAGTAGTCTGCGACTGTTTCATGGTCACTGCAATGTAGTTGATCAGTGTAATGTGTATCTTATACATTTTTAAGTACACTTTTATCCATGAATTTGGGATACTATCAAATGCTTTTTTGTAGTCAATCCATGCCATACTTAGATTCTTCCCCTTTTTACAGTTCTCAGCTATGACTTTATTGAACAACAAATGATCCTTTGTTCCATATGACTTTTTTTATTGTCCTTTTGTTCTACTGCCATAATTGAGTTTTCTTCTAAATGACTATAAACTCTGTCAGCATCAATTCCCGTGTATAGTTTATAAGTTGTCAGAAGGTAAGTTATTGGTCTATAATTTTTGGGTAGCTTGCAGGTTCACCCTTAAGTAAGAGCATTGTTTTACCTGTTGTTAGTCAGGTTGGTGTCTGTTCAGGGTGTGCATATAAATAGTTCTTAGTCATGGCTAAATTTCGTGCAAAGATGTTAATACTTTTAACCAGAAGTTAGGTACTGCATCTGGGCCTGGGCTTTTCCAATTAGAGGCTTTTCTTAACTTTGTTTCAATCTCTGTGGCTGTTACTTCATCCCATTTCATATCCTGTACCTTTAAACTTCGTATTCTTTCTTTTACTCCTTTTATCCATTTAGCATCTTTGTTGTGTTCCACAGGATCTTCATAGATACTTCTCCAAAATGCATCTATTTCTTCTTTTTTTTTTTTTTGGGTGGTCTTTCAATTCCTTTTACCTTGTTTCCCGATGCTGTATAAAACTTTTTGAGCCATCAATAAATTGCTCATTTTGTACATTTCCTTTATATTATCTGCATACCTCCTGTGGTTTTCCGCCTGTGCTGAAATTTTTTGTTTGTTATTTGCAATACTGCATGATAGATCCTGGTCTGTTCTAATACTGCACATTGCTTTTATCACATCTATCTTTCTTAGTATTTTTGTTGATCTAATCCCTCTTCTATAGTCTTCTAACAGTGACACTTCTTCTCTTAACTGTTTTATATTTTTCTCTATTCAATACTTCCATGATGGTATTCAATTTCTCCCCTTCCTTTCCCTCACTACCCTTCTGCTCCTGTGGTAGAACTTTATCAGTTATTAGTTTAGCTGCACAGTAATATAATCTATTTACTTCTGTTATATTGCACAGATATCTATGGACAGTTGTAATTACTATATCCATTTGTTTTATCAGACTTCTGACTTTTAGGGGTTTATTGACCTATTGCAGTCTATTTCTTTCATTGACCTTAATATATTTATCTATATCGATTAAATAAAGTAACTCTTAGCTAATTTCTTCCAAACTGAGGGCACATCCCTTGTTTTCCATTTCCTGCGGACATTCTATAGAAAGTTCTGTAGCATCTTCCTGTGGCACCTTCTTTTCAGTTTCATCCTGTACCATCCATTTCTCTGTCATATGGGAACTCACCGGCCTATTACACCTCAACATTGACTGCATCAGAGTTTTCACAGTGTCCTGTTCCTTCCCTTGCTGTCTAGCTCCAAGTAAACGTTTATACTGGTTTTCTTTGGAAGGCTCAAAAATATCTTGATATGACACCTGACCAATTACTTCATGTTCCACTGGTTTCCCCATAATTTGGATATCCGTTGCTCTATCCTGTTGTGGTGCTTTCTGCATTAGATTTTCTACACTGAATCCTTCACTTTGCAGGTGCTCAGTAACCTCAATTTCTATTTCTTTGACTTCTCCATTACTAGTCTCCTTTTTCTACTTTTCCTCTTTGTCTTCTTATTTTTTGTATTGTAAAGTTTTCCATGTCCAGATTTCTTTGCCTGTATTTCTCTTCAAATATCTTTGGTGTTGCTCTTTTTGTATTGGTTAGTTTTGCTTTCTCCTTTGCATACATATTACATCATATTAAATCTCTTTTTCTTTCCCATGTCCATATTTCTTCTTCAAATGTCTCCTGATCTCCCTGCATCTCCTTACTTTGAGGATTCACTTCATCATGCTGTAAAGTAATCTGTGTTAGACCTTCTACATTAAATCCTTCACTTTGCAGGTACTCCATAAATTCTAGTTCTGTTTTTTTTTTTAACTTCTGCTTTCCTAATCTTCTTTTCTACATTCCATCTTTGTAATATTATTTTTCTTATTGTGAATTTCCCATATCTGTATTTCTCTTAGAATATCTTTGCGGCTGCCTTCTTTATATCGATTAATTTGGCTTTCTCCTTTGCATAAATATTGCACCATATCAAATCGTTCTTCCTTTCCTACGTCCATATTTCTTTTTTATACTTTTCAAAAATATCTAGGTTTTGTTGTTTACATTTTCACACTTCCTCAGATGCTTCTTTTTTCTAAACAGATCAAAGTATCTTGATCGATATACTGTTTTTCAAAAATCTATTGTATTAACGAATGCAAAGTTTTATCATAAGGTTCCTAAATGATTCTTTCCATGGTCTTCTAGATAAGGCTAGTAAAGCTTATGGGCCTATAATTCCCAGGATCATCTGATGGCCCCCCTTTGTGCAGAGGGATTAGTTTTGCTGTCCAGCTTTCCACCTGAACATAGCCAGATTGCATGCTATGGTAAAACAAGGATCCACGTGGGTCTTCTAGGTCATGTTTTAAGTTATCTAAAAGGCAACCTGAGATGTTGTCCAGTCCCAATGATGCTGTGTTGTTGGCCTTGGAGAGCACTGAGATAACCTGCTTTCTTGAGATAATAGGCTGGAGAATGGTGGCAGGTATACTTTGCGAGATGACTGGAGGGGACAGGGGGGTGAAGTTTGCTCTAAATCTGTCAGCTAGCAGGTTGACTATTAAGAACTCACCAAACACTCCGAAGCCCAAGTCTCAATTCCACTGAAAATACAAAGTCCAACGCTGTATAAATAAAAATACAAATAATTTGTATTTTTATTTATACAGCATTGGACTTTGTATTTTCAGTGGAATTGAGACTTGGGCTTTGGAGTGTTCGGTGAGTTCTCATAGTGTCTTCTAGTTTTTCATATTTGTTCGGTGGTTGACTATTAAGTTTGTTTGAGTATGGGGGGTGCATCCACAACTAGTTCAGCTCATAGCTGGGTATTCCCTTTTAGATCCTTGACATAGTTAAAGAATGCCTTGTAATAATCCTAACCTAGGGAAGCTATTTTTACTTTGTAATTAGCTTTGGAGGACTTGACAAGATCTCTAACTTGTTTATTTAAGCTAGAGAGGCATTTCATCCTTTGCTGAGCCAATTCCCTCTTGTTCTTGGACATTAGTTTCTTTCTCTTGTTGTATAGCCTGTTTATACTAGGGGTCCACCAGGGTGGCTTCTTTTTTTGGCAAGACCTGGTATTAATTCGATCAGGTACAGCCAATCCTAGGACATTGGTGTACACATCTGCATAGAAGTCTGTGTTATTGGTATTTGAGGGGAATTTGAAACATCTTACACCATCACTTAGTAGGAATAATTTGGCTTTGAAAAAGTTGTAAGTGTTTTTGAGCTTGATGGGGTATCTGGTCTTATAATTTCATCAAGTTTGACTGATTTATGGTCTGATCTTATCAGGGAGGACATCATGGGGGGGGGGGGGTTGCAATGTTGTTCCTTACTGAGTACTATGTCCAGGACATTTGAGTCTCTTGTGGGTGTGCTAACTTGTGGCTCCAGCGCATTTGCATTGACAAACTCCAAGAATTTCTGAGCCAGCATATTTGTGGTTATGTATGTTTCCTAGTCGATGGTAGGATAATTAAAATCACCCATGAGTAAGCTGTTGGGCTGTAAAGCAAATGACTCCAGTAAGTCCAGGCATGTGGTACGCTTTGCCTGTTTTATGGTGAGAGACCTATAGCTAGCTATGAAATGGTAGGGGGCCTTGCCTATAGTTAATTGGACATGGAGTAGCTTAAGAGAGTCATACTGTTTGACCACTCTAGAGGTGTACTTATCCTTAATGAAGATGTATACACCTCCTCCTTTGGTTCTTTCATGCTCAGTTTGTGGTCTGAACATAAAGAAGCCATTGGTAGCCCTGTATGGCTGGGGTGCTTTCCGCACCTTTGAACCATGTTTCAGTGACTGCAAAGATATCAGCATCTTCAAAAGTAAGGAGTGCTTCCAGGGAGAGCAGTTTCTTGTTTATAATCCTAGCATTAAGCAGTAGTATCTTAAGTTTATCTACAAAGGATTTTGTTATGTTGGGAGGTTGATTGCTTTGATACTATCTAAATATGCACAATAGGGGTGGCTAATGCCTTTGCCGGTATCTAAAAGGCTAGAGGAGGCAGGTGCAGACCATCTCTGGCAAAGCAGCATGACCTGTCTACATGTCTTTCCATGCTGACAGATAGTGGATCGCCTTGGACAGACACCAGAAGCTAAGGTTCATAGGTTCATAGGTTCATACTAGGCTATCTGCCCTAGGGCATTTATAAGCCTAGCCAGAATGTGTTTGGCTTTCGCCACCCATTTTAAATTTATTTTGCTATGCCCTTTTTCGAGGTTAGTATACTGTGCCTCTGTCTAACAGTGACACAGAAGTGATACCCGGGGTAAACCTACGATCTCCCATCCACTCATCAAGATTCCTCTTGAAGAGAGTCAATGAAGGACTCTGCCTAACCTGGACTGGGATTTTATTCCAGAGTGAAGGGAGCCTCTGGGTTATGAATCTGTCCCTCCAGCATGTCCTATTTATTTCAGTGCTGAGGTTCAAGTCTCTCGAGCGTAGCTCGATGGGATTTGGATTTTCTGAGGTGCAGCATGTCCATTAATTCCGGGTTGGACATGGCTTTATACGTCAGGCACAGACCGCCTCTGAACAGGCGGTATGCCACTGAGTAGAGCTGGAGTTTCTTTAACCAGGCAGCATATGGCATCTGTTTGAGCCCTTTGATCCTCTTGGTGAGGTACTTTTGGGGTCTTTCCAGTTGCTGCAGGTGTCTGGTAAGGTACATCCCAAAAGGGGCATTGTACTCAATTATGGGCCTGATGAGGGATGAGTAAAGAGGCACGATGACCTCCCCTGATCTAGATGTGAATCCCTTCATGATTAGGTGGGCTATATAAAATGTTTTTCTAACCACTTTGGCCACGTGGTTGTCAAATGAGAGATTACTATCAACTTGGGTCCCCAGGTCCCTAATTACTTCTTCTGTACTTAATGGATTTCCACCTATGTGGTAATTTGTGGGCACTTTGTTTTTGCCAAAGGGGATGACTATACACTTTTTGGCATTTAGCAGTTGTCTGTTTCTATGAGGCCCTTTTGGAGGATGCTTGTGTCGGCTGGAGAGTCGATTATGGCGCCCAGGTTGCAGTCATCTGCGAACTTGGTCAGCCACAGTCCTTCCGTGTTGGCCTGTACCTCTGAGAAATATATACTGAACAAGAGAGGTCCCAGGACTGAGCCTTGTGGGACACCACTTGTAACTGGTTTAGAGTCTGACATGGCTCCAGCAATTCTAACCATGTGGGTTCTGTCCTTGAGCCAGTTTGCAATCCATCTAGTGACATAGGGGTTTATATTTAAGCTGGTGAGCTTATCTATAATGCCCGAGTGGGGTATTGTATCGAAGGCTTTTGCGAGGTCCAGGTAGGCTGTGTGGACCACCTTCCCCTCGTCAATGGCCTTGGTGACTGTTTCAAAGAAATCAACCAGGTTTAAGAGGCAGGATCTGCCCTTAACAAAGCCGAACTGGGTAGGATCCAGTGTTTGTAGGTCCCCAATATCTTTATTTATGAGGTCCATGATGATCCTTTCCATAGCTTTGCAGACCAAGCTAGTCAGGCTTATGGGGCAATAGTTTCCAGGATCCGTTGAGGCACCACCTTTATGGAGAGGGACCACTGTTGCTGTACGCCACTCTTTGGGCACATATCCTGTAGTAAGGCTGAGACTGAACAGTAGTTTTATGTTTGGGTTTAGCTCTTCTTTGAGTTCATGAAGGACGCAGCCCGGGACACCATCTGGTCCCTTGATGCTGTGTTTTTTGCTTTGGAGAGGGCGGCTCTTACCTGAGCATCTGAGATGTCAGGGGGGCAGCACTCTGCTGGGATAGATATTTGCCCTTTTGGGGGGAGAGGGGGGAGAAGTTTGCGCTGAACCTGTCAGCTAGGATGTTGGCAATGTCTGTGGGTTCGGTGTACTTTTTGTCATTTTGGACTAATTCTGAGCATATCTGGGAATTACCACCCAGGTTCCTAACATAACTAAAGAAAGCCTTGTGATTATCCTTAGTGTCCTGTGCAATTTTTCTCTCGAAGCTGGCCTTAGACAATTTTATGTGTGCCCATAGTTTTTTGCTAATACTGATCAGTGATGCCTTCCCTTTTTGGGATTTTGCTTTATCATTTAGTAGCTTCCTCCTTCTATTGTATAGTTTGTTTATGGCTGGGGTCCACCAGACAGGACGACTGCCTTTGGAGGATTGGGTCTTGGTTTTATTTGGGATCGCATGATCCATGCATTCCTGAAGGTGTTCATAGAATGTGTTTATAAAGGATTCTGCGGTCTGGGCCGTATTTTCCACAGGCCCGGGGGCTTTGAAGGATTCCAACTCAGTTTTGAGGAGTGTAAAATTTGCTTTAGAGAAGTTTTTCACTGTGGTTTTCTGGGCAGGGGTGGGGTTGGGATGTGAATATCCAGTGAGATTAGTTTATGGTCTGATCTTACCAGTGAGGGATACACTTCTGGTCTGGAGCATAGAGTCCCCATGTTGGTGATGATCAGGTCCAGTATGTTTTCCCCTCTTGTGGGAGTGGTAACAAGTTGTTCCATAGCATTTGAGTTTATAAATTCTAGGAACCTTTGGGCTAGGTGTTGGAGCTAGAGTAATGCTCCCAGTCTATGTTTGGGTAGTTGAAGTCGCCCAATATAATGGTGTTTGGAGAGACCTTCATATTTTCCAGTGTTCTCAGGAAGGCCGAGTGGGGTTCCTGGGTTTGGGAGGGTGGTCTGTAGCAGGCTATAAACTGGAAGGCAGTTTTACCCACTGTTAATTGCACATGGATAGTCTCTGATGCTTCGTGCTTTGCCACCAACCTGGAGGTGTGGGTATCTTTGATGAATATCGATACTCCCCCTCCTTTTGTGGTTTGGTCCAAGTTTTGGGGCCGAAAAGCATGGTATGAGGTATAACCTGGTAGTGCTGGGGTGCTCTCAGGAGCCCTGAACCAGGTTTCTGTTACTGCACAGATATCGATGTTCTCCATGCTAAGGAGATGTGACAATTGAGGAGTAAGACAATTGTAAAGTCAATCTTTCTTGTTTGTATTGTGGCATTATCCTTGGAGAAGGAAGAATGCTGTTTAAGTCTAGGCTTATACCTGCCTGTGACACATAATATAAGAGCTCCGTCATGTCTTTCTTCATATAGTCCAGTGAGGTTCATCTGAAGTCATTCTCCCCCAAATAGACTATGACAGAGTCATAATGGTACTTGTGGTTGAATGACTTGACAGTTTGAATGACTTGATGGATCCTGACAGCTGACAGGCAGCTAACTGTAGCTCAAGTGTAACAAGACCACACAAACTACCTACAACAGTCCTGCAACTAACAGATACAATGTAATACAGTGCAATTAACTACTTAAAGCAGCAGCAGATGGCATTTTCTTTTGAAACTACTGAAGTACAATTACAGTATATAAGAAAAGTAAAGAAAATACTTAAGGCCCTTTTGTGTGTTTCCCAGCTCAGATAGACAAGGTAAACACCTACTTCCATTAGATGAATAATCCCAGTCCTCCTAATATAAAAGCACAGTAAAGGAGTGCCTGGTGTGAAATGCTACCACAAACAAACGTAAAAGATATGAAGCACTACCACAAACAAACACAAAGATACAGATACAGCAGTGTACTTAAAATATGATTATTCAATAAAAGTGCATGACTTTGTATAAATGAGCCAAGAGCCACTCAATTGTACAGAATTTATAAAGGAACTAAAGACAAGATAAGCTGATTAATAAGGCTTCCAGCAAATAAAACTACGCGCATAAATCTCAAGAGTTTCTTCAACCTAAACAAGCCAGGCTACCTCCCAGTGTACTTGATGGAAAATCCACTGACCTCTTGATGTAAAATGAAGTGCTCACTAGAGTGTAAAAATACATTACTTTATCAAACACCTAGCGTGATAATGAATTCAAAGCAAGTAAATCAGTAAAATAGACAATGATGAGGCAAAATGCACTTTTTCAATATAAGCACTACGAAAGGCAAATAAACAATACAAGATATCAACAGTAGCACAGAAAGGGAGGAGTTTATGAATCTCAATGTATACTAGGAGTGGGCAGCTTAAACTCACCAGGTTCAAAACACAGATCAACAAATGAGAGTTTGGGTGGAAAAAACTAGCAGGGAGTCACCAGCAGTGCTTTAGTTTATGCAGGGTTGTAATCTTTTTAGAAAAGACAAAGGCCCAGAAATTTACTGAGTATTTAAGTATCACTAAAGAGACAATTTAACCAATGAAAAAACATATGAAATGTGCAGCCTAGATAATTTAAGTGTCTGCCTCTCACATAGAACAAAACCACCAGGTCAAACAGGTTTCTTACAACAGAAAACAAAATGGAGAAGGTAAAACAGAAAGCAACTCTATGAGCAATCAAGCAGCCTTACTAGTCTGCACAAACAAATCATCTTTAATAGCCTTATAACCCCAATACACAACCCCCTTGTAGCTCAAAGGATTGGACATTATGGATTTGCAATGTCCTTACTTCTCTGTAACCAGCTTGGTGGCTATGGGCATCGTGAGACAATGTAGCAATTGTCTCATGTTTACTGACAATCACTTAATCCTTAAAGAATCAGACACAATATGCAAGAGGTGTAGTTATACAATGACAATAGAAGCTAAGGTCCCACACAGAAGTTTGCATCACGTTGCCGAAACCACACACACAACACCCACATCACATAGCACACAGCAGACACATAGACTAACATATGCTGAGGCACTTACAATAAAGATCACCTGGACCATCTACTGTCAAAGCAATGCCTCAGCAAGACTGAACAAGGATAAGATAATGGTTAGTTGCTTATCTGGAGCCTAAATCAACCAAACCATGCAAGTCATTATGCCACAGGTACCAGCATGATTCCATCAAAGTCCATGTAGATATAAATGCCCTGAGATGTACCTCTCTGGACTATATGAAGAAAGACATTATGGAGCTTTCAGACTATGTGCTCCAGGCTGGTATGAGCCTGGCACTGAGCAGCATATTACGATCACAGAGGATGATGCCACAATATGAGAAAAAAATATTTGATTTCAAAAACTTGCTGTCATTCTGGAGTAATTCTAAGAGGATCCAATATTTGTCAGCTTGGGATGATATGGTCAATAGATCACATTACTTTGCCAAGGATGGTTTGCACTTTTCCCCTCTAGGCTTTTGAATGCTGGCAAAGGCTCTGTTTTCCCCATTGTGCTTTTTTGAGCAATGTCAAATTGCCAAACCTACCAATATAGCAAAATCAACTCAACAGAGCATCAAGGTGTTACTGCTCAATGCCCGGAGCATAAATAAAAAAAATAAAAAAAAAAAACTACACTCCCTCCAATCCCCCCCCCCACACACACACACACACTTGAAAATATAGATATCTGTGCATTTACCAAGACATGGTTTGAAGTGTCAGAGAGTATCTCGGCAATGTCAGGTTTCAGTGCCTTCCACACTTTTAGACCAGTATTTGCACAGACAAGGAATAAAGGTGGAGGTGTCTCAATATCCATCAATAACAAGCATACCTCTAGGGTGGTCAAACAGGATGACATGCTGGATTTCTTCCACATGCACAACACCATAGACAAATCAAGTACCATATCCTAGCCGGGCAATAGGTCACCCTTCATGTCCCAAGATGGTCACAATGCATACTTGGGCCTGCTGGAGACACTTACCATCCAATCTAACACTCTACTCATGGGAGATTGTAGACTGGGAATCCTACATGGCCTCAAATCTACAGGCAAAGAGATTTTATTTATTTCATTATTGACATTTGATTACTGGGAAAATCCATCTGGGTAGGAGCTCATTTTCAGCAGAAGCCCTGGGAGAAATGTCCCAAAGTATCACAAAACATTTTAACCCATTACATCCGAGTGACACTTTCAGGTGAATCTGCAGTTAACGTCTACTGATGCCTCTAGGCACCAAATATTACTTGCTCATATTTGCATCAATAATTCCAACACCATGTTAAGTACAAGGTTTTCAAAGATTTCATCTTAAAGCTTACACAATAGCAAACTCAACTGCATTAATATTTGACCTCTGTCTAGTGCCGGTAAATAGATATTAACTGTTGTTTTTATGATATTAATTTATATAGATATAATTTTCAAATTTTTCTAAATATCTCAACAACCAAGTAACACAGACAGAACTCCTTAATATGAAAGCTCTTAGCTAGAGGAATAAAATGCTGCTGACAGTACATATGTAACTTGATTGGTTGCTGAGATATTGTAAGTTATTTACAAAATATGGCAAATGTAATAGTTACTGTGTTTACTGTGACTTAAAAAATTCATTTTAAGACATAGAACCTAAAGATTACTACCACTATAAAAACAGTTTGTGCTGAAGAGTTTGGCATTTGTCTTGGTCCCCTTCAGTAAACACAACACCGAATGATATTTGATGACTTTACTGAACTTCCATAAACATAACTTTGTTAAACCATAGTTAAACCATAGTTATTAATAACAAGTAAAACATAATATAGCTGATTTTAATCAAAGCATAAACATCCATGTAATGTTAATAAGGACAGCATGACCGCACTCATCCTGACCCAATAATCAGCACCCATATCCCCCACTCACTTGCTTTACTTATACAGCAGCATCCCACCACTCACTGCATTTACCGTTTAATTAATTACAAATCCAATCAAATAAGCAGCGCCCTTACCTCAGCTCGAAAATTTACTTATGAAGCAGCATTGCATCACTCACTTCATTTACCGGTTATTGAATTAAACATCCAGCCAATAAGCAGCGTCCTTACTTCTGGTCGCTTATTTATCAATCAGCCTCCAACTGCTCACTTTCCTTTCCAAATTAATTGAAATGAACATCCAATACCAGAGGGGGAACAGAAGTGGGCAAGCCTGTCCCTCATCTCCGTCCTAACCAAACTGATAAACTATCACAATTCCCATTATTTCCTCAAAAAAGGGGGCAGGAGGGCAGGTAGCAAGTTCACACCAAAATTCGGATTCCCTACCCAGTTACACTTGCATAAACCCATTAATCCCCTCCCTACCCTTTCCTCATTTCCTCCCAAACATCCCTGATTTTCATTTAACCCTTCTGTCTCCCCTACCCTCTTAACTCCTACTAATATATTTATCTAATCCCCCCCGTCTCTGGACAAATTGATTTGTTCCCAAACCTTATTTGTCCCAGTCCCCTTCAATAAACACATGACACCGAATGACATTTGACGATCTTTATTGAATTTCCATAAGCATAACTTTGTTAAACCATATTTATTATTAAGAACTAAAACATAATATAGTTGATTTTAATAACAGCATAAACATCCATGTGATGTTAATCAGAACAGCGTGACCCCACTCATCCTGACCCAGTAAACAGCGTCCATACCCCCTACTCACTTACTTTACTTATGCAGCAGCATCCAACCACTCACAGCATTTACCATTTATTGAATCACAGTCTCTGCTTATTAATCAGTCAGTCTCCAGCTGCTCACTTTCCTTTCCAAACTCATTGAAATGAGCATACAATACCAGAAGGAGAACAGAAGAGGGCAAGCCTGTCCCTCTTCTCCGCCCACCACCCTGATCATGTTGTTCATCCTCCCTCTTGCCAAAATTTTCAAACCTAACCACTCATAAAAGGAGGGCTAAGCCAACCATCATTCAGTGCGTACAACATCCACCCTAAACCAGATTGGATCCCCATCATCAACCTGACACCCTGTCATATAAATACCCAAAAGCTACCAGTTGACTAAATGGTTAAAATAATCCAATGATCCATCTCCAATACTAAAATGACTATAATTTTGTTTAACTTCTGTACCTTAAGTAACACTCCTTTACTCTAACTACCAGTAATAATATCATAACGAGTCCCAGAACATTATGTGCCAAAGTCAACACCGAAACATTAAACCCAATGCCATGCAAAACCATACAAGAGCAATTGCCACCAACATGCCAAGCTGTTACCCTATTTCCCACCCAGTGTATGTAATAACAAAATTTAAATTTCCTTTCTAAAATCTAACTATGCAATATAAGCAGAAAAACAAAATAACCAGCCTAGTATTTGCTGACCAGCAAACCACCTTCTGAATGACTAAAATACCTCCATCACATAAACTGCCACATAAACTATAATCCCATGAACCTCCATTTCTCAACACAAACCCCTGCAACAAAAATCTATCTTAATATTTATTTATTTAATGACATTTGCTGACCGGGAAAGTACACTGGGTCAGAAACCCATTTTCAGTGGAGGCCCAGGAAGAAAAGCATCACAGTATATTACAAAGTATTCTAAAGACATAATAATCAAGGATACTTGTATAAAAGCAGCGATATGAAATACAGTGCAGTACAAATTTACATTACTAATCTTTTAGCACCACAAACATAGCAGATTAATCAAGAATACATGTATGTAAGCAGAGATATGCAATACAGCATAGTACATAGTTTACATTATTAATCTTTAAACATTACATTGCAATGGTAAGATGTTGCATGTGCAGCATTGCATGGATATGTGAGTCTGATAACAACTGCTTAATGAGCACAAGGCTGAAATATTTTTAGGACCTGCCATTAGAACCTTTCTTAATAGGAATTAGTTAAGGGACACTTTTAAGGGGGCTTGTTTGTTTAACAGAGGCAGGAGGGATTGTTTAGGTAGTGCAATTTTAGTGCTGATTTAAAGGTTTTTAAACTGTCATTCTGAGTTATTTGTGAAGGTAAGGTATTCCAAACTTTAGCAATGCTATGGGAGTACAGACATTGCCCAGCTGTTTTGTTGGGTTTGGTTATCGTTAACAGTTATTTGCCTGAGAATCTTAGTGTTCTCAAAGGAATATATGTTTGTAGAATGGAGCTGAGTGAGGGCAAGAGTTGGGTTTGAAAATTAGTTTGTGGGCTAAAGTTAGTTGGGTATAGTGGAGATGATGGGAAAGGTTGAGCCAGTTCAGTTCTCTAATAGCATGGCAATAGTGTGTATGGTAGGGCTTTCCTGAGGCAAATTTAGCTATTTTATAATAACAAGATTCCAGTGGTGGCTGGTGACTTCAAATCAAAGGGGGGCTGCAGGAGACAGCTGAATGGGTGGGGTCAATGGGAAGGGGTGTGGTCAACTAGAAAGGGGAGGAGCTATGCTCAAAACCACAAAAACTAACTTTAATTAAATACGCTGCCCTGGGTGGCAAACCATCATTATGAGAGTCCAATCAAGACAAAAATAAGTGTAGAAGAATAAAAATATTTCAATGCATTGGCTGCATGACAGCTTACTTAATATCTAGATGGAAACAAAAGGTTGTGAGGCATGAAAAAATAAATTACTTTTTAAATACATTACTGGAATGCCAGTCAAAATCAAGTATAAGAAAAAACAGAAGCACTCAACTCAAACCACTTCTCCTTGCACTGCGGTTCTAATTATAATTTATATTCAGCTTTATTAAAGTATCAAGTAACATGCTGAAAGTAGAAATCTCTGTGATGCCCCCACTTGTAAAAATGTTTCTTATCCAAAAAAGACCTGCTGCCTGACAACTATCTACTTGTTTCATGGGGAAAACATGAAAGTAAAAATGAAAAGCAAACAAGAAACAAGCTCAAGATACATTGCTTAAAGGATTACTGTACAGGTTATGGACCACACATGATTGGCATTCTGTTTAGTTTATGGGTAAAGTCTGTAGAGATGACTGGAAGTCTCCAACAAGTGTAATGAGCTTTTTAAAATAATGGAATCTTGTCCTTTAATACCCAAGGCTTATACATTATCTAGTCAAGTATTCTCTGCATGGCAACAACAGAAAGGCATTCAATGTTGGCTATTCTTGCTTATTAAAGCTTACTTGCATCTTACGATCTCAGACAAGCTTACCTTATGGTCATTAAAGCATTGCTACTTAAACACAGAGCAACAGGCACTTTGAGTAATAAGCATAAATCAACAGTACAAAAATATGACAGAAACCAGACCGTTCTGCAAAATCAAGGACAGATGAAAAGCCACTGTAGTACTTGTGTCTACCTTGGATGGGGGGGGGGGCACACTGCACATTTACACTGCATAACTACTCCTTGCCTTTCTTGGACACATCCAGAGTCACTACATGGTGGAGTGGGGTGCAACAAGTATGTAACAATTTGAAATGTCTCTGGCTGACTGTGATGGCCCTGACACATTTGTCATACCTCTCAACCTCAGAGCAAGAAATCTGGACAAAGCCATACACAGAAGTGGGACAAAGGCCCAAAAATAAGAACAATTTTTAAATATTTCTCTAATAAACTTAGAAAGATAATAGAATAGGTCTTGCATTAGTATGACTTTTCTGAAGGGTATAAAATCTGAAACTCAAATGTCTGTTATTATTTTCTAACTTCAGTCTTTAGTGATTTGTCACTAATTTGCCAAAAAACACAATTTTATGAAAAATGGACCAAATGTGATGCAAAAATATAAAATAGCCACACAATACAGCTGGGAACCTGTCAAAGAAGGGACACTTTAATATTAGTACTGCTAACTTGAGCAGCTGACAAAATAAAAGAATCTACATGCATTTCAAGTAATCTATAACTTTGATTATTACAGTTATTTCTTAATTGTAAACCCTCCATGTTTTCTTCCAAAATTGCTATTTTGCGGAGGGATTATTAGGGGGAAGAGCAACATTTAGAGCCAAAATCGGGGACAGTTGAGAGGTTGGCTATGCCTAATTCTATAAAGCAATTTATTTGCATGCACCTCTCAACCTGTTAATGCAGTAAATCTGAACAAGGCAAAATATATTGGGGGAACATATAAACAGTACTAAAAATTGCTCTTGTATAAATTGAGACAGTTAATAGAATAACAGTTTTTACTTTAGCATGCATTTTTCTGGAGGTTATGAAGTCTGAAACCCAGTGTATCATTATTTAGTGACTTCATTTCTAAATGATTTGCCAGAAAACTACAAATTTTATGAAGAACAAACCAAAAATAAGAAGCAAAAATCTATTCATTCTTTGAAAATCTGGACAGTTGGGAGGTATAGCTCAGCTGGGCCTGTCTGAGTTTGCTGCCCTTCCCCCCTGACAAAATCATGGTTGAATGGAGCCTCTGCAGCCATTCCAATGAACCATTACTTGGCTATTTCACTTCATTTACCATAAACACTAATGTGCATACTGCTTTACTTCTATGATGAGTTGGACTTCATTTGAAAGTTTTAATTTGTATTTTACAGCACAAACACTAAGTCATCTACTAAACAAAGCAATGCAGTCTCACAACGAAAACTTTGCATTAAAACTTCTCTGCCCTTGAAACCCACATTCAAAGAAAATACATTTTGCCAGTGCCAGATAAAGATTAATTTTGGGCTGTTTTCAAATCATAGGCCCCTTGCATATGAAACATACATGTGCTCTTTGATACACCTTCCTCATTGTACTAAATTATATTCCTTGTACAATATATTACAGTTGTTAGAGGGCGTTTTAAATTTGTTTTGAACATTTTTCCAGTAAGCAATGAAACAAAACGCATGCACCCATAATGGCAAAACTGCCCAGTTCAGAACATTTATCTTAAAAGTCTACTCAGACTTCCACAGTCCACCATTATTAGTAAATATGCACAATTCTACAGTCCACCATTATCAGTAAATATGCACAATTCTACAGTCCACCATTATCAGTAAATATGCACAATTCTACACTCCATTATCAGTAAATATGCGCTATCTCTGAAGAAGTAAAAGTCATCTAAATAATTCCACATTAAAGAAATCTGTAACTAATGAAGAGGTTGCTGCTAGCAAACACCTTTATATTTCATGGTTTTATTGAAAAATAAAGTGTCTGTTGCCCCTCAGGAATAAATTGCCTATATTACATTAAAAAAATGATAAGCTAGTAATATTGCAAGAGGAAATGGATGGCAAACTGATAACGGACTCATAGTTAGTATCTTCACCAAGGAGAACATTCTCAGTATGGCAGCATCCACCCCTTGTGGGAGTAGAACCCACAGTCTTCTGCATCAAAAGCAAGTACACAACCTGTTGCGCTATTAACAAGGCAAGTCAACTTCACTTAAGCAACACTAAACTTCTGTTCCCCTGCAGCTCTCAGCTCCTTGTAAAATCTACTCAATACTCAACTTCGCAGCACAAGAAAACTGGAAAAAGCCAAAATGTATTGGGGGAGGGGTCAAAGGCCCAAAAACCAGGGACACAAACATTGCTTATATAATCTTGGAAAGTTGCTAGAACCATACATTTTACTGCCAAAGTCCCTGTGCAAAACAGTCAGAGCAACATACCACTACGCCAAATCAGCTGCTTTGTAAAAGAGGAAGACTGAAACTTAAATGGCTATCATTTAGTGAATTCAGTTCTCACCATAGCTGTCAACCTCTTAGTACAAAACACCTGGACAAACCCAGTAATGAGGGAATACAGCCCTCAAACATATTCAGTGAATTCAGTTCTTGCCATAGCTGTCAACCTTAGCACAAAAAACCTGGACAAAGCCAATAATGGGGGAATACAGTCCCAAAAATAGGGACAAATTTCAAATATTCATCTTATAAACTTAGAAAATTGCTAGAATAAAAGGTTGTGTTACGGTTGCGTTACTATGTATTTTCTGAAGAACATGAAGTCTGAAATTCAAATGCCTGTCATTTTTACTGCTGACAGAACAAAAACAATTTTCAGCAGAGACCCAGGGAGAAATACTGCAGACACGTCTTTGTAAAATGACAGGGCACCAGAGCAAATCCACACAAACACAGGGAGGAGATGCAGACTCCACACAGAAGGCACCCCAGCCAAGAATCAAACCAGAAAACCTATAGCTGTGAGGCAACAATACTACTACTGCACCATCAAATATGTAAGGAATTAAACATTCAGAAACCTGAAGTCTGAAATTCAAATGCCTGTCAATTTTATTTAACATTTGTTAATCAGGACAGTCTGACTTGGAACAAAAAAAACAATTCTCAGCAGAGGCCCAGGAAGAAATAATGCAGACATGTCTTTGTAACATGGGAGGACACAAAAGCAAACCCACACAAACACAGGGAGAAGATACAGACCCCCCCCCCACAAAGAAGACACCCCAGCCAAGAATCAAACCCAAAAACCTGCAGTTGTAAGGCAACAGTGCTACCACTGCACCATCAAATATCAAGCATTGCAATATTTACAAACCAAAGATATTATGAGGAATAGATCAGATCAAATATGAGGCAAAAATCTGCAATTTTTTTACAAATGGTGGTGGGTAGGGAATTCAGGTCTTTAACACCTGCATACAAGGTACAGGGTTCAAGCCTGAGGTATTCCTTGCTAACCACCAGTATATTGCACCTGAGGCATTTTCACACACACACACACACACACACACAAATCCCTGTCCACAAAACAACCACCATAAATCCTATGAAATGCATCTTCCCCCGACGAGACTGCAGCTGAAAACCCGCGCAAATCCGACCCTGCCTGTCGTGAGATCTTCCCCTGCTGACGTTGCAGTCCGACCCTGACGCGAGCTCCCAGGCAGTCTATGCAGTTTAAAACTGCATATACTTGTGGGAGCGCTCCTGTCCATGTTTCTCAATCAGGACTGCTGCTGAGACAATCTGCGTATGCTCCAGACTGTCTCAGCAGCAGTCCGGACTAGTGTGCATGCGCAAAGTCTGTGAAATTTTAAAATATTTTTTTCTATTTTTTTAGTTTGAAGTTGAGGGGGCTGCAGTCCGGCAGTCCAATAGCACGGGCCGCCCCTGCAAGATTCTAATTTATTGCTAAGGGTTGAGTGGAGGTTGGTAAAAATGGCATTAGCATATAGGAGGGAAGTGATGAGTAAGATACTAGCAAGTTTTGTTTTTGTTTGGTTCTCCAGGTAAAGTGTATGATGATGAAGTTTGCCTGATTTAAAATGTGTTTTCTTTATTGCATTGAGAATGTGTGTCTCAAAAGTAAGTTTGCAATCTATTTTTATGCCCAGCAATTTGGCCATTTTCACTATTTCAATTTCTGTACTATCTTTAGTGAATATTTTGAAGTTTATGTCTGGTGGTTTTGAGGAGAATAGTAAAAGTTTAGATTTTTGGGGGGTTTAGCAGAAGCTGTGCATTATTTAGCCAGGATTCAATTGATATGAAAGCATTTTGTGTAACTGTAAGGAAGTCTGAGAAATTGTTAGAGGTGGATATTACTGAGGAATCATCGGCGTATTGCATGAGCTTAACTAGTTGGGTTGCTTTGTGTAGATCATTGATGAAGGTATTAAAAAGTAGTGGCCCTAATATGGATCCTTGTGGAACGCCTATGTTGTTAACTTGATAGTCAGATTGAACATTTTGCTATCTTACAGATTGTTTCCTGTTGCTTAGGTATGAGGTAAACCAGCTGAGTGTATTAGTGGAGCGTCCTAGTTTTGATAGCTGGTTTAGTAGTTTAGTATAGGATACTTTGTCAAAAGCCTTGGATAGGTCCAGTAAAATTACTGAGGTAGGATGACCATCATCCAAGGCTTTGTGAACAGTATCAGTGAATGCGAGCAGGGCTATGATGGTGCTATGTCCTGGATGGAATCCATGCTGGGTGGGGGCAAGAAGAGCATTCTCACAGAGGTGTTTAAGTAATTGTGTATGAACACATTTTTCTAAGATTTTTGATAAAGCAGAACGCATAGAAATACAGCAGAAGTTTGAGAGATCATGGGAATTTCCCCCTTTGTGTAATGGTGCAATAATAGATTTTTTTCCACAGCTTCAGGACATAGCATTTTGAGATAGAGTGATTTATAAGTATGCTGTCTGGATATGTGATAGCACTTGCTGCTAGTTCTAAATATTCTGGGGGAATACCATCTGTGGGAAAGGGAGCAGGGTTTCAGTTTGTTAAGGAGTTTGAGTATTAAAGAGGTGGGTACAGACCAAATATTAAATGAGGGAGATGAGGGGAGTACTAGTTGAGTTGTCTAAGGAAAAGGGTCTGTTATTAATAAATGAGGAATTATTGGAATATTGTGAGTTTGGAATTGTGTCTGGCAATGAGACTTTGATTAACTTTTGAATGGAGGAAATAAAATGGGTACTGAATTTCATGGCAAATTTGTTGTGGAGTCTTATCAGGTGCAGGGAATGGATTTTGTATGGTACCCAGATTAACTAGGGTGGAGACCGACTTCCAGAATTTTTTTTGGATTGTTGTGTAAGGAGGCTAGTTGAGATGAGAAGTAGTTTATTTTGTCTTGTATAGCTAGTTTTTTGGCTTTATTTCGGAGTTGTTTGTAGTTGATTTTGTTTTGTTTTTTTGTGGGTTTTTTGTGCCATACTTTCCATGCTTTGTCTCTATGTAGGAAACTTTGTTTAGTCTGTTTTGGTAACCAGGAGGAGTGATTAGTTTTTGTTCATCTGGTTCATATTGGGGCTACGTTATTGAGAGTATCCAGAAAAACTTTGTTGAAGTAGCTTACAGCCTCATCCAAGGGGAGTATTTTTAGTGTGGTCAATTTCTGAGCTTTTAAAAGTCTTTTGAATTTATTTTGGTCAAAGTAGGTGAGATTTTTTTGATAGTTTATAGGAATGTGTTTTGGTTATTTGGGGGAGAGTCCTATGGGTGTATTCTGGGAGGTGGTTGCTTAGTATGTTGGGAAGAGTGCCTGAGATTGTGTAATTTTGTGGGTGGGATACTAATATCCAGTCTAAGGTAGATTCAGATTTGGTGTATAGACCATGGGTAGGGGTTGTAATAAGCTGTGTGAAACTATGTAGATTTATGCTATTTACTGCAGAGGAGGAACTTAGGTTTAATCAATTAATATTGGTGTCACCTAGGATTATTAATTATTAATAGATTTAGCCAATTAATGTTGGTGTAACCTAGGAATTATTAATTATTAATGATTAATTATTCATTATTATTATTAATAGCCAAAGCCTATTAAATTTCACAGCTATCAACCTACCCCAACCCTTGACCAATAAACCACTGATCAAGATTCAGTAAGTTCAGTCAGCCTAGTCACTTGTGCAACTGCAGTACCCTCAGCTAAATCCTCCCCACAACAAAACCTATCTTGTCAATAGCCAAAGTCTTTCAATCTTCACACTCATCACCTACCCAACCATCCAAAACACCGAATCACTGACCAAGATGTAGTAAGTTCATTAACCTTGTCACCCATGCAACTACAGTACTATACACAAATTATTAACGCACACTCAAAACAACCCAATTAAATTGAACAAAATGCAACTTCAGGACTCCAAAAGCTTAACATCCTTAATCTGCTGTTTGTCCCTGGCCTTTCCCTTAAAGCTTTTTATCCCTTATGATACCTATGCAGCTGGTAAGGAATTGAAACCTAGCCTATATGTGCAAAAAAACCCCAAAATAATGCCTTGCATATGCCTTCTAACTTCCACAATGACAACAAAGCACCCAGTTCTTGAAATATCCTGAAAGCACCCGCAGACCTACAATGCTTCCTGAAGCTGATCTACAATATTCACCCAATGCACAAGTGAAATGGTTTATGTGTCACTCTGTCTAAAAACTTTAATCTTGTATGTGACACTACCAGTACCTAATTGAAGGAGAAATACATCCTCCCGAAGATACCATATCTTTGGAACAAACTCCTGCATCCTGTCAAGAACATGTCAGTGGCCCTCTACAAACACAGTTTAAACAACTGGATGGGGAACTGTAAATTCACCCCAAGGTTCCACCCACCTCTCTTTTGGATGAGGGAAAGCAGTGCAGCATGAGAAGGTAAGGGTTGAACCTGACTTGCTGATAAGAGCCCTGGAGCCATTAGCCTAATAACTTACTATGATCCTATGTGTGTTGTGACTTTACTCCACCTGTGGGAAGCCCACACTTTCCATAAACAATCCCAATACTGTTTTACACTGCCCTGAACCTACCTCTTCCCTATTTGCCCCCACACTATCCTAAACTGTAGTGACTCCCAAACTTTACCAACTCTGACATGCCTTAATGAACAGTGAATAAAGTAAGATTACCATCAACCTCAATGTGTGCAACTCAGCATTCACCCAGCACTATCTGTTACCTGTCAACTCCAATTAGTCCAGTGCAGTGACTGCTGCTCACTCTGCAGACCACCATCTGTGACCATATCATGCACCACTCAGGTGACCGGGACTTCTACTGCAACAGCCTCCATTGCCTTTCGCGCCCAGTTCCTTTAGGCCACCAACTGATGCCCAACTGCACCTCCACACCTATAAAAGAAAGAAAAGTGTAAATTGCTGGCATACACATAACCAAAATAATGACAACATTAAGCGCTGCCAGAAGCCTACCCTGTTCTAAGAGTTGCCAGAGGCCTACACTGTTCATCACTTGTAACTGGCTTTCAGACCACACCCCAAGAGAGTGCAAACTTGGTAGCTACACCACTGTGCTGCTTTGTTCTACAAGCATCTCTAACATAACCTACACACAGCAATGACAACTAAAATACATAATGAGTGAAATACCTACAAACTAGCTATACCTCTCAGGTCATAACATTCCTCATTTAGAGTCATAACAGTTCATGTTCGCATGGAATCATTATTTCATTAAAGGCCTATCTGATAAGTAAACTAATCACCTTTCAACTGTCTTATGAGCCCTGTAATTAACTTTGCCATTAATAGCATTCCACCATTTTTTTCCCATAATGGCAGCATTCTTAAAGGTATTGTGCTTAGAAGGTTCAGCTCCTTCATACCCATGAGCTCTAAGACCCCTAAATACCATGGGAATGAACTCCTTTACCTTAAGTCTATGAGGTAACCTTGTCACTCCACCCATGCCTTAACATCTGAATTTAGCTAGCTACCAGGTCTTTGAATCAACAGAGAGAACCTTGGAAAGTTTGAAGAATGGACCCAAAATATGCAGTAAAATCATGTCCATTATGCCACTTCCAGACAACAGCAATGACCACCTACTGCATGTCGAAGTGAAAGTGCGTGCGAACCGCCACACCTCCCCACCTCTTAGAACAAGAGCAAGCAATAAATAAGAGTTGGATAAAGATGCCTCCCCTGGGAAAAAAATAGAATGAAAAAAAAAAAACAATTGTTTGGTTTGTCAGCAGCAGCCAATAATATGAGGCGACAATAAGGAGTTCTGTAAAACTCTATATTTGAGGTTTGAATATGAGCTGTGTGAGATACATTTAAGCAATAACCGATGAAGTGATGTGGTATATTGAAGATTTACCCATGGTTGGTGTGGTTTAATCACGAGGTCGAAGCCCGAGTGATTAAACAAAGGCAACCGTGGGTAAATCTTCAATATACCACAACCACCGAGTCGGTTATTGCTATTACACAATGACATTGGGGGGGGGGATTCAGTAATCCTCCATGTAGGATGAACGAAGTCCTACTCGGAGACTGCTGTTTAAGAGTTAGACGTCAGTGCATCATGCATATGCATGAGGGCGCACTGACTCAACTCCCAGGCTAACACGGAGCATGTAGGAGTGCAGGGGGTGTGTCAGACTGCCGAGCAGTCCAAATATCCATGCCCCTGCAAGTGCCTAACTCTGCAAATGTCAGCAGATATGAGCGAGTCCCCTCAAATGTGTATACCCCAACACTACATTCCCCCACATTAAAAAGCCCTGTACAAATGAAATAAAAAGTAAAACAATTTTTTGTTATTATTGACCATATAGCTGCCTGTATTTGCGCATTTGTGCGTGGGTGTGCCCATTGCTTAGCTACAGTTAGCAGCTTAGACATCGAAGAGGATAATAAACCACTTATATGCAAATTAAGCCAATAGCAATAGTGTAGTGGTAGAGCCTTCGCACAAAGAGGAGGCATTCCTGGTTTGAGTCCCACCACTCTCCTTTCCATTTTCTGTAGGAAATCCATACATAAAAATAATTCCTGACATTTACCTTTTAAATCACATTAAAATGCATCGAAATGGCCTATGTAGTCGTGAACAATATTTTAAATATATATATAAGAAAGTGAAATGGTCATGCATAATAATGAATGCATAAATAACCTATCTTAAGCAATGTGAAGCACTGCTAAGCAACGTTTACCAGTATTAAGCACATTTAAGAATAATTGCCCATAGCTAAGCACTGCTTTAACTAGCGCAATAGCTTTGCGCGGAGCTGCGCATCGCGCCAACCATTGAAAACTAAATATGTTTGCGCGGAGGTGCGCACCACGCCAACTAGTGCAACAGTGGGCAACGTCGGGCAATGTCGGGCAACGTAGAGCAACGTAGAGCAACATCGAGCAACATTGGGCAAAGTTGAGCAAAGTCGGCTAAACCCAGCCACACCCCCTACCGGTCAGGCCAGTAGTAAAATAAAGACACAATGACAGGTCTCGAACCCGGGATAATGTGCACCATAATCACAGTATTAATCCACTAAGCCATGACAGCATTTGATACTCATGGACTGTCAACACACATATACATATGAATCAAAGTTTACCCAGTGCTAAGCAGGTGTGCACTCAGTTGAGAACATTCAAATCCGGCCAATCACAAATAATTGCGGGAAACGAGGCATATTTAAGCTCCATAGGTGGGAATACTTGCCATAACTGGTTACAGCTCCCATCTGCAGGCAGCAATGGCAGGTGTCGGAGAGGGCTCTCGCTTCCGAGCGCAACGGTGGGGCATTGAGGAGTCAAAACTGATGGTTTGGCTCCTCGTCCATCGTCATGATGCTAGACTCCTGCAGGGCCAGTTCCAGGGCACGGAATACAAAGCGGAGGCCTGGAATCATCTCACACATGAACTCACCAGTGCCACAGGCGTCGCTCGGACTGGTGAGCAGGTTAGACATCACCATGCAGACCTGAAGAGACGCAAGTAGGACCTACTGAACCAATGGATACAGGAGGCCCGTGGGATGCAAAATGCCCCAGTACTGAGTAGGTAGCCATGGACTGAAGTATGTAAAGATTGCTAGTGTAGTCGATAGTATGTATAGGTATATGTCTCAATATCACTTAATTTACTTCACAGCTGCAGCTGTCCGTGCTGCGAATCAGCAAGCCTATGCAGATAGGCTGCGCCACCAGGCAGGTTAGTAATTTTTCTGCATGTACTGTTATATAAAATAAGTGAGAGAGCTTGGCTAAAAGTGTCTCAGCACAATAATAAAGGTATAATAAGGCTTGAATAACTTGTCTGCATGAACTGTTATGTAAAATAAGTGAGAGAGCCTGAAAAAGAGTGTTGTAACCCATTAATAAAGGTATAATAAGTCCTGAATTATCTCTCTGCATGTATTGTTATATAGAATAAGTGAGAGAGCCAGAAAAAGAGTGTTGTAAAACAAAAGTGAAGGTATAATAGATCCTGAATAAGATGTCTGCATGCACTGTAATATCAAATAAATGAGAGAGCCACTAGAAAAGGGTGTAATGTAATTAATAAAGATATAACACCTGTAGTGTGTCTGTGTCACTGTCTTTGAAATGTTGATGTACTCTTGCAGTATAGAAATAGTAGTGTTGTATTAAGCTCTGTCAACCCACACTTGGGTAGGCCCATAGAAAGAGTACAAAGGGAGTGTCAGTATCTCTTAAGAATATATACAGTCCTCAACTGTAGTTTCAAGCCTGGCATGTATAGGTAAATCTGGCACATGAGTAGCTTGTAGTTGTGTGCACAGGAAATGTCAGTGTGCTGCTAGAAATGTAGGGGGCTGTTAAAATATAACTGATAATGTCACCTGAACGCATCCAGATATGTAGACATATGAAAATAAATAAAGTATATAAATACATAGAAGTAACATCTGCATCCTGGACAGTTTGTATAACAGATCCAGGTCAGGTACATAAGGAACTAGCAAAACACATCCCACAATGTAATGGACATTGCCTAGTGTAATAATATATGTAGGGGATATATGCCTGCAGTCAATAGGAATGTAGTGTAAAATATAAGTTCATATAATTTGTTAATGGAGGTATCTTTTTACACCCTACTGTATGTGCATAAACAATACAATTCCACACCTCAATGGGTATGTGTAATCGCAAAACATTTGTTGGGACATATGTCCTATTGGTTTATAAATATCTGTATAACTTTGATGCATGTGCCCTGTTCAAACACCACAATCTTGGTGGCCTGTTGCCACCATTCATTCCTGCATGCTGCTGGAATGACCACTGTTGTTCAATATATGCATGTGTAATGCTTGCTGTTCAACTGTTGGAACTCTGGTGTGTTGGGTTAATGGGAATATTACTGCATGCTGTTACAACTAATTTTATATGCTGTTGGCTATAATGTCATTAAATTCACCTAAACACAGAACGTATGGGAAGGCCGGTTCCAGCGGACCCACCTGTCCCACCTCAGCTGGCGATGGCACCTGGCACCAGCAGGTCTGGTGCCCAGCCCGGGACCTCCTCCTCCATTGGCCCTGTGCCACCTTTGGGTGGAAGCACTGCAGGGGATGGGGCTCATCCCCCCATGCAAGCGTGGCTGGAGGAGGGCCACCTGTCACCCTCCAAAGGGTCCGGGCTGTGGTTTGTAGGGAGATCCGGCGTTCAGTCACTGATCCCCTATGCCAGCTCAAGGCAAGAGTGGAGCAAATCACTGGTGAGCCTGCCCCTTCTATGCAGCCCCCAGCACAGCCACCCTCCGGGCTGTGAAGGTGCAGTGGTGACTGCCCATGGGTGGGGATCTCAGTTCCAGTGTTACCATCTGTGGGCTCATGGGCTTGCGATTTCCAAACATCCTTCCCCATCAACTGTGTTCACCCACCCCTTGTGTCATATTCCGCCCCTGTATGCATCTTGTTTGTCTTGTCTGTTTACCTCCCCAACCTACCTCCCAAAACATACCTACTTCCCCTACCCCACATTCCACTCTCACCTGAAAAAAAACAAAAAAATGGGCAATCTGCTCCCAAAAAAAGAATTACGCCCCCATACATAGCTGCCCATTTTGCACAGATGTCCGCTGGACACAGAAACTGAAATTCAATTGGCAGTACAACATACTTTGTTGTCCTCACCCCTCTCTCAGGGGTGGAAGGTTTCAAAATTCCCTCCAAATTACTAGTATATACACAGCTGTTGCTGTTAAAGAAATGGGCAGCTATGGACCTTCCCTATACCCGTCCTGCACATCCTGAGCTGTTTTCCCTATTGTCTTTCCCTCTATGTGCCCCTTTTTCACCACTTTCCTATCTCCCCATTTTCTTTTCTTTCAAAGAAATGAGCGCGGGGGTTAGTGGGAGTAAGCACTATTAAGCAGCAGTAAGCGGGTTTGATCGAGTGTGCACATGTGTGCGCTTAGCTAAGTATTGCTAAGCAATGTGCAAACCCGCGCAAACCCACTTACAACTGCTTAAACATACCTTAGTCACCCTGCATATGAGGGGCCTTGTTCTGCTCAGCAGCAAAATAAAACACTACTGTCAGTCTCGAACCCCAGACACACTAGACTGCATGAAGTACCACTAGGCCACAGTAGATATACAGCAGGATGTTGATGAAATATATATATCATGCATCAGAATGTGTGAATGTAAAGGAAAGATAGGAATGCCATAACATAAAACCTGTTCTGTGGAACTTTACCAGCAGTTGTTGTGGAATTGCATTACATGACTGTGATAACAGATCCAGACATTCTAGCAGTAAATACTGTTACAGCAGCACTTCACAACCCCCACACAGTATCATAGCAGGACAATCCCCACCCAAATGTACAAAATACCTGTATGTTCAAGGTACAGCAAGGATGTAGGTAGGCATACTCAGTGCTGGAATTGTCAAGTTACATGAGCATCCTGTGATAATGTCAACAAAATAAAAAGCACAAACAGTGCAGAAGTGAGTACATTAATATCCACAGTATAGCTGTTCCCAAACAGTTCATGTGCCAAATGAAAACATTGCAATAACTACATATGTATGGCAGCTAACTGTGGATGTCGTAAAGAAACTCCATATTCCCATGTATCTTGTGTTAGCATTTCTAGAGGTGAGTACAATTCTACACTGTCAACTGTGTACTGGAAGAGGCAACATTCAGGTCTGAGTACAACATACAAATAACTGGCTACACCCTTAGCAACAGTTAGAAGAAGTATACCAACCTTCTGAGTTACACAACTGTGTCCCCAGCAAACAAGCATGGTCCCCACTCTGGAATTCTGAAAGGGCTACGCCTACCTGACCTAGCAATTTATAGCACTGGGTTGCTATGACAGTGAGTACTGCAAGTACCACACAGCAGGCTGCATGCAATTGCCAAATGGTGGCCACCAATTGGTACAGAGGCCATCACATGCACATGTGCAGATACCTATAAAAGCAGTCTGTACTTGCTGTCCACACATGCAGTCATTCCAATGCAGGCACAGAGGGAGAGGGAGAGAGAGAGAGAAAAAGAAAAGAAAAAGTGATGTAAAGTTAAGAAATATAACAAAAAGAATATATTGAAAAAAAACAGTATACTGACAACAGAAATAATATTGAAAACATATATTGAAAAGAAACTATATTGAAAAAAATCATTGAAATAAAATATATTGGAAAACAATTTGAAAGAAAATATATATAAAAAAAAAACTGAAAAAAAAAGTATTGAAAAAAGAAAATATTGAAAACAATATATTCTGAAATATACATCTATTTAACAAAAATCTTGAACAGTAAAAGAGATTCTGAAAGCTAAACGTATATTGGTAAAAAAAGTATACCAGGATATACGGCAACATATACAGACACATACAAAGGCAAGGTATGTAACAGCTATGTATTTACTGGAATGTAGTAGAGATTAATGAAGAGTACTCTATATAGTTTGAATCATCCATATGTGGCATCAGTACGTATCGATGCACAGATGCCCTGCATAACCACTGGCATGGGGAAATGAGTGTATTGCTGTGTGCAGTGGGATGTGATGGTGACATATGTATTTCAGCATTAAATGTCAAACATTTGATCCATGTTATCTGTGTTCTGTACAGTAGTGTGTACAATATCTGGTTGGGGTAGTAGCCCATACGGTTATGCAAACATGGATGTGACAAAGTAACAAATGCATGATAGTCATATTAATGCGTAGCTTAGCATTGGCAACAGCTGTACCAGGCTAGTATGCTAATTCAGCATTAGCAGCTATGTAAACACCCTCTAATATTACTGTGTGCTTACATGTGACACCTGTTCATGTTGCAGCAAGGCCCAACAGATCAGCCGTGAGGTACATGTACTTACAACAGTGTGGTCCTTGTGTGTGTATGGCACACACATATGGAGAGATCTGTCCGTGTCAGATATATTAGCATCTGTACATGTGCATTGAGCAAGGGACATATTGCAACTGTTTGTGAAAGGTGGATATATATATATGTTGTTGAAGGTTATGTGCATATATGTATGTAGGTTGTAGTGTGTGGCAGACCAGACAGCTTACAGTGCTGGTATATGACATGTGGTGGTTAAACACTGTGGGTATGGTTCATCAGGTTTGCAGTGTTGCAGCCAGTGAGGCCTGCTAAAGCTACATGGGCTGAGAACACCTTCAACGCATTCTGCACATCACTGAGCAATGTTATGACATAACTGTATACGTCACAACCTTCCCATACTTGATATACCCACCATGACAGTTGGACTGTATATGTTCCTATATGTATATCTACATGTACAGCAATGGATGTTCATATGTATGTGTGTATATATATATATATATATATATATATATATATATATATATATATATATATAGACAGAGAGAGAGAGAGAGAGAGACAAGGTCATAATTACTGCAACAGATGCCTGGTGACAAAGCCATGGACTCAAGCTCAATGTTGACACTGTATTGGCATCCCTCCTTGTAAAGACTCAGTACCCATGAACTACCACATGGGTGGTAGTCTACTCAACACCGAAGGTGTGATAAGAGACCATGGGACACAGGTGGACAGTAGTCTCCCCTTCGATAGTCACAGTGCCACACTAGTCATGTAATCCGTCTATGTGGCACATGTCATCACAAAAGGTGTGTCATCCAGGGAAATATAGGTCAGTGTTCCCCTCTACTCCACAAACATAAAACCCGGTATAGAGTACAATGCCCCATGTGGTATGTACCTCACAAGACATCTACAGCAAGTGGAAAGGACACAGACATACCTCACAAAGAGTGATACCGGTGTCAAACAGATGCCCTATGCAGACCGTCACACAAACCCCACCTAGACTGTGTTGCATACCGCCTACCCAGAGGTGACCTCTGACTGACATACTAAGCTATGTCAAACCCAGATCTGTTGAACATGCTCCATGTAAACAGATCACAATCTGTACGAGCTACACGCTCTAGGGACCCAAACCCTTTGACCACAATAAACAGCACATGCTGGAGGGATGGATTCCTATCTCAGAAACATTCCATACTCTGGAACTAACCAACTATCCATAGCAAACAAAACTCCAAATTAGCAGTCTTCATAAATAATCATGGAGATTGTATGGGAGATCGTGAATACCCCCAGGCAATCACCTCAGTGTCTCTGCTTGACTGGGCCACGTGTAATTTAAATACCTGTGTGTCAGAGGCCGGGGTAGCGTATGGCTAGAGTTCTATAGGGCCTAGGGCCAATAGCCTCTTACCTACCTATTAAGAGATACACACCCACATGTACATGTTGCAATAATCGATATGTGAGGTTGACTGAATGTGATGGTGAATGTGTTGGCGAATGTGGAATGTGTCAGAGTTCGATATATGTGTGATAGCTTAGTGGGAAACTGTCTCGGTCGTGGTATTATGTGTCCTAGCTGTGATCCCAGCAAAAGATGTGCATGCAATTGTTAGGCAGAAAAAGCAGTATGCCATACGGTCTGACGAAGTCCCTTGTTGTCAACTGGAGTGTCCCATCATGGGCTAAAGCAGTACATGTATGCATATTGGGTGTTACCGCTGGTGAATCCAACTCCTGTATGAACTGTAGTACTACCTGAAGCTGTATGCCTAAACAGCACAGTGTGGTGTACGTGCACATTTATTGGAGCCACTGTTATGTGTGTTCCCTGTAGTCCTCACAGATTACATACCTCAGGCATAAGGTCTGGTAACTACTGACACACAGTACTGTAAGGCACACAGGTAAAGGTCACCTGGGTTGCCATACCTTTGTGTCTGTTATGTATGTCTGCTGTGTGTGTGGGTATGCCTGTACCATGGCCTGGTCATATGTGTGTTACAGGTTGTAACTGCGTATCTAGCAACATGTATAGTCTAGTACAGCAGTATGCCACCTATATTAATGAATGTGCACATATGTTAGGCAGGGGTCCTCCATCAACGACTAGTGTGGTATACTGGTAATAGTGTCAGTGCACTTTACATTCATGGCAATGGATTACATATTTCATGATGCATTAGCATGATATATACCTCCTGTGGCTAGGTGGTGCATTGTGTCACATACAGTGTGCCATATACTGTTGTATAGTCTTACATACTGTTATAACTTTGCTGCTGTGCAAAACATGGTTTGATATATAGAGTGTGTCGGGCACTGTCAGGTATCTGTGTGCTGAGAACTGATATGTGGTATTGAATGTGTGTATCATCTGACAGCCAATAGGTTGCTATATATGGCAGTTAATTTATATCTGTACTTTAGAATGTTACGTGTGCCACATGACTTGCTCACACATATTGTTTAATTGTCTTCCATGGCAATGTCCCAACATAGTAACCAGGCATATAGCATGGCCGAGGAGGTAGCCATCACAGCAAACCTGGTGCAGCACTATGCACTGCTGTTCTCCAGAACCATCCAGGACCAGCATGAGTGGGCTGCGCTGTGGCAAGAACTTGTCCGTAGGGTAAATGACATAGGCATGCATAACCGGACATATGAGCAGGTACTCAATCACTGCAGTGATTTAATTCGACATGACCGGCAGCATGCATCTGATATCCGTAGACAACAGCTTGCCACAAGTGGGGGGGGTAACCATCCATCCCACCCTCACGAGAGTGGAGGAGCTGCTCCTGAGCCACATGGCTCCTGGCCAACCACAACCACAACAATTAACATGTATCATCATGGAGTCCAGAGCCACCCAGCAAGTTGACATGGAGTGTGCAGGTAACATGGCATAGCTGTAGAATACTGTTACCTCTATTGGTAGAGCACACTCATGTGAGATGTGTACTGTGTAGTTAGACGATGTGGTGCCTAGTGTTGTGCAATACTAATAATTAGGAATATAATCTGTAGGCCTGCGACTGTCCACCATTGTACTACTGTAAGATTGCAAACACACAGTAGCAATGCCACAGTTGTTGCCACTGACAAAGTGTCTGATATCCTTGTAGGTCCCACTGGTGTGACAGCAAGGCAGCAGAGCCATGCTGGTGAGTGTGTTATACATTTCATATTGCTAAATAAATGTGCATGTCATAGGTGAGGTGTAGGCTATGTACACGTAACACACTTACGCATAATGCATGCTGTGCATGTTTGCTGTGAGACTATGCACATCCTAGTAACGTGGGTAGCTGCCTAAAACACATACAATACACACAGCATCCCACACAATTGTGGCAACACTGTAGTGGACATCAGATACGCAGAGTTGATACACATGCACACAACATGCACACCTTTGTCATACGCAGTACACGTTAACGTGCTACACATGGCCTATTCAGACACCTGCTGTAAGGTCACACTACAGTATCCCAAACCTCATCCACACAGCACACTTAATATACCTGAGGGGTAGATGCCTCACATGTGGCTGTGCAGCACTCTTCAACACATAACACATTCATGTTAGGCAATGCCCCCTATTGGGCACCTCAAAAACCCATGCAACAACTGGCTGTGAAATGGTGAATGTAGCCATGGTACTGCAGTTCAGGTACAGCATGCTATGTGCCGGTCTGGCACACATTAGTAGCCTTGAGTGGCCACATGATGCTGCATGATGATGGCTCATGGTACTACACCCCATCCAGTTACAGTGGCCAGAGTAATACACATATCATGAATTGCTATGCACCTCAATGTTGTGTGCGTGCAGACATATGCACCTATATGCAATATGCATAGCAATCCCCAATTGTAGAAAGTGACACACATATATCTTGTAATGCTATGGGGTGTATAGGTCACATGACACACAATGTGTATGTGTGATGTTTCATGTTGCAGTTGTGTGGTAGCATGCCATGTCATGGCTAGCACTGGCATGTCCACAATATGTCCTACTCTCACCATAACCACTGGACAATGGCTATGTTGAGCAATGGTATTCCATCAGGTATACATGCACCACTCATCCTGTGTGCATACATAACATGCATGCACTACACCTGTGTCCACAATCATCTGCTAAAGACACAGATGCTCTAATCACATATGGATATCTATGTGACACACTGATACACATACAGACATGGTATGTATACCTGTGACTGATGGTGCACAGGACATTGCAGGGTTTTTAATACCTGCACAGCAATATTGTGCCCATGTACACATTGCGTTCCAGGGAGAAGCCATTCACTGAACAAAACACACATGCATCAAGGCCATGTATACTGCTATTAGCAATGGCTGTCTACACTCACACTGCATGCTGCTGAGCAACACACGTCCTGCATGCTGTCATGTTTGATATAGATGTTTGGCTTGTGATACTGTACCCCAACATCACACGCTATTGATTATGTTCGGGATTGCTGGTGGTGTGTGTGTGTGTGTGTGTGTGTGTGTGTGTGTGTGTGTGTGTGTGTGTGTGTGTGTGTGTGTGTCTGTACTAGTGAGGAGTGTATGTGTGTGCATGTGTGCATGTGTGCATGTGTGCATGTGTCCATGTGTGCATGTGTGCTGACATCATGTACAGGTTTTAAAGTGTGTTTCCTGTCTCCCTCTCACAGGTGCTGATACTGGGCTGGTTCAATGCAGCAGGGAAACTCATGTCACTGAGCATAATAGTGACAATGATGATAGGTATGTTGAGGCACTGGCATGTTTGCCAGGGTTTATCGTTGGGCCACCAATCGACACTACACAAGTGTCCACCCCATCCATGCACACAGTCATACTGCCAATACATCCGTCACCAATGCCCTTAGCAGAGGGACAGCATACAGTCGGCATTGGCCAGGACAGTGTGGTATCCATGGCACATGCATCCCGACACAGCAGCCATACCCAGATGTCTGGAAGGGTACCACATAGGCAGATGTCCAGGGGTTCTTGTCAGAGCACTGCTGCCCATCATGCCACTGGCAGAAGTGCCACAGGTCTGAGTACCTCATGCATGTTCCAGGCTGTCATGGAGGCACAGGCATGTATGGAACGGTACACCAGACAGGGATTGAGGGCACAGAGGGCACATAACCCAGTCGTAATAGACAGTATCCATGACCTAGCTAGTGCCATCCGCAGTTACACTGAGGTCACAGATAGACGTTGGGGTGAGACATTAGATGTCCTCCGCAATGTCATGTCCATGTGTCAGGACAGTGCGGGACAGTTGAGTCATCAATGTGGATGTATGCCAGCAACATCAGCAGCTGGCAGTCACCACGGTCATCCCTCAAGTAATAGCCGCTCCCGTAGTGCCAGTACCAGCCCCAGCAATGTTGAGAGTGGGCTGTCCATAGAACGTCCTAGAAGAACACATGCACATTGCTCTAGACAGTCCCAGCAGGGACCTGGGTCCAGTGTACATCCATCTACCTCTGAGGATAGTATCCAGTCTGGCTTGGTACCTGATAGTGTCAGTAGCACCCCTGCCAGGCACAGGTACCGTATCAGTGGCCAGAGACAGTGGTCTGTAAAGCCTTGCAGGTACAGTCTGCGACTGTGCCACAAGTACCCATATGTGGCAGCCACATGTTGGAACTGTGTGCATGCAGACACACACACACACACACACACACACATAATCCAGACACCTAGGGCTAACACATACACACACACATTACATCAACATTGGCCCATACCACTATTCTTGCCCCTCACACACACACACACACACACACACACACACACACACAGACACACACACACACACACACACACATACATGTTGATTGTATGGCTCACTGTAGGCCTCTGGCAGACCAACACACCCTGTACATATGATGAAACCTGTGCCATCTCCTGTCATCTGTAACATTTATGCAGGAACAGGCTACCATGGTGCTGATGCACAGGGTGTCTTTATAGCAGTATAGCAATGTTAGCCTGTTGTCAGTAGTAGAGTATAATGATATGCTTGAAGGTGTAGCTGAGCACGCATGATGCATTAAAGCTATGGTTGTCATTGTAGTGTTGTTTACACCAGTGTTAGTTCCAATTGTATATTGTCCACCCACGTGCCATTTGGCTGATGTGTGCAGTATTGGCAGCATGTGCTAGAGAGTGGACAGTATGTGTGGGATGTGTGTAGCACATATATGCAGGTGTACAGTTGTGGAAATGGTGGAGGTGCACTGTCTGCATGTACATGCATAGTGGACACATGGGCAGGGTGACATGCTCTGTATTACACAGTAACACTCCATAGTTTCTATTGGTGGCCAGTATGCATTGTACTACACACATTGTGGAACCTGACTACATGTGTGTATGACATGGTTTGACACTGTGCTGTGGGTGATACTGTTACTATTTGTCATTTGTTTTTCATTCCGGTAGTATACATGACTGCAACAGCCTGACTATAACTGATCGTTAGCTGATGTCCTGACGACTGATACACAGATGTAGGACACACAGCAACATTTGGATCCTTCAGGTACTATACCATGCCAATAACCAGTGGTATTCAGCTGCACCCATTACTGAGACCACTCCTGTTCGGCATATGGCTCTCATAGGTGCAAGCAATCACAGTAGGGATATGTCTGTCCATGTGTGCTAATGCATACTGTGGCCTATACTGCATTCTCCAGGTGACACACACATCCTCCAAAAGGGTATCATACAGATAGATACCTGTTGTCAAACCCATGCTGTAAAGCTATAGGCGAAACTAAGCATAGTCATCCAACTTTACGGAACATAGTATCCCCACAGTACCACATAGGTAGTAGCCACCAACATCATGAACAGGTACCGATGTGTACATGCAACCTAGTGTTACGTCATTTCTCCTTTGATAATCACATTCCCTAAGGTATTTTGGAATCCCTCGGTGGATCACATAAGCAATCAGGGGTCTGCATGCATGTCCACACAGGTTGTTGTACACCTATAATGCATAGTCATCATTGACAGACTCTGCTGCATTTGAATAGGTCTGACATATACCTCGGCCATAAACCCTCACACACACACAATTCAATTGAAACCGTAATGACTGTGTGTGACACGGATGACCTAGGGCAGGCATCAATGCAGTGGCTGGCCTTGTCACAAGCATACAGATGCGACCTAAGGCCTGTGAAGCAGCAGCACAGTTTGGCAAAGATGCCAACTGTGTACTAGGATAAAGAAGGGTTCCCACACATGCAATACTTGAGGTGACATGTACGTATATGTATTTGCCTCATAGCTACCTCACATGTGCAATGCCTACTGATATGTCATATGGTAGTAAAAGCAAAACCCCCAACACTGTCACACACATGGAGCACACACATGCACCAAGTGCAGGGTTCAAACCCCTACCTAACTACATCATGATACTAGAGGAGTACGCATTAACACGATACGCTATACTCATTACAGGGGTTTCTTTTTTCCACAGGTGTATTTGTAGGATGGTGACATCATCAGACATGACAAAGATGTGTATACCACTTTTAAGGTGTTTTACTACTCTCCAAAAAGGTTGCTTTTCTCTAAGGAGATCACACACGAACACACAGTTGTGGGATTCAAACCCCTACCAAACTACTTCATGATATTAGTGGAGTACGCATTAGCACGACACTCTATACACATTACTGGATTGTTTTTTTTTTCCATAGGTATATTTGTAGGATGGTGACATCATCAGACATGGCAAAGATGGGTATACCACTTTTAAGGTGTTTTACTACTCTCCAAAAAGCTTGCTCCACTCCAAGAAGATCACACACACAGTTATAAGATTCAAACCCCTATCTAACTACTTCATGATACTAGAGGAGTACACCTTAGCACGACGCGCTATATACATTACTGGGGTTTCTGTTTTCCACAGGTATATTTGTAGGACGGTGACATCATCAGACATGACAAAGATGTGTATACCACTTTTAAGGTGTTTTACTACTCTCCAAAAAGGTTGCGCTTCTCCAAGGAGATCACACACAAACACACACAGATGTCAATTGCAGGATTTAAACCCCTACCTCACTAGACTAGAAAAGTACGCATTAGCACTATGCGCTATACACATTATTGGGGTCTCTTTTCCACAGGTATATTTGTAGGATGGTGACATCATCAGACACAACAAAGATGTGTATACCACTTTTAAGGTGTTTTACTACTCTCCAAAAAGGTTGCTCTTTCCCAAGGAGACCACACACAAACACTTGTCAAGTGCAGGATTCAAACCACTACCTAACTACTTTATGATACTACAGAGGTACGCATTTACATGCCATGCTATACACATTACTGTGAGTTATCCTTTCCATAGGTTTATTTGTAGGATGGTGACATCATCAGACTATACAAAGTGGGTTACATTAGGTGACATTAGGCGGGCTACATTGAAGGAATGTCTACAAACTTTGGCCATGTCATCATCAAAGGGGTGTGTACTATCTACCTGTGTCCCCAGGGCCATAATGACTTTCTCCGTACATACTGGATTACCACCTATGTGGTAATTTGTGTGCACTTTGTTGTACCCAAAGGGGATGACTATGCATTCTTTGGCATTCAGCTTGAGCCCATTGTTTTGACACCAGGTATCTGTCTCTGTAAGACACTTCTAGAGGATGTCTGTGTTAGCCGTGCAGTCGGTTATGGACCACAGTTACCATTCATCTACATACCTGTTCAGCCATACACCTCCCATGCTTGCCTCTGAGCAGTATCTACTGAACAGGTGGTGTCCCAGGACCAAGACCTGTGGGATGCCATTTGTGACTGGCTTAAAGTTGGACATGGCACCAGCAACTCTGAACATGTGTGTTTGATCTGTGAGCCACCTCGCCACCCATCCTGTGACGTAGCTGTTAATGTTCCAGCTGGTACGCTTGTCCATGATGACAGAGTGGGAATGGTGTGGAAAGTCCTTCGTGAGGTCCAGGTGGGCTGTGTGGACTATTTTCACCCCCATCTATGTCCTTGGCAACTGTTTGAAATAAGTCAACTAGGTTTGGGGGACAGGATCTGACTTTAACAAGGCGAAGTTTTGGAGAGTACAGTGTCTGGAGGTCTCCAATGCCTCTATTTATGGTTTCCATGACAATTTGCTCAATAGGTCTGTAGACCAGGCTGAGTAGACATACTGGGCAATGGTGTCCATGTTCTGTTGTGGCACCCCCTTTCTGGAGCTGGATGACTGTTTGTGTATGCCATTCTTTGGGTACATAGCCTGTGGTACGCTTGTGTGTGGACAGTGAATGTGAGTGAGTGTCCAGTTCCTCATGGGCCTAGTGTATGACACAGCCTGGGACACCATCCAGACACATTGATGCTGTGTTCTCAGCTTTGGTGAGGGCTGTCTTTACCTGCATGTCCATGACATCTGGGGCTCTGCATCCTTCTGTGCTGGACACAGGCCCTTTTAGGGGTGATGGGGGGTGTTTACACTGAACGTGCCCCCCTGGATGTGGGCAATGATAGTTGGTTTGGTGTATTTCTTTCATTTTTTCAGTAGCTGACAGCATATATGGGGGTTGACACCAACATGTCCGATATAGCTACCATAGGCTTTGTGGTTGTCATTCTTACATTCCTTGGCTATCTGTCTTTAGAAACTGTCCTATTTTATGAGTGATCATTGTTTCATCCTGATAATGATCAGTGATGCGTTTCCTTTAGTGAAGTTGGCTCTAGCATGTGTTCATTTCCTCCTTCTGTTGAATAGCTTATTTATGGGCAACAACCACCTGATTGTTGTCTTATTTTTGGAGGTGTGCATCTTTGTTTTATTTGTGATGTCTCAATCCATGCATCCCTCTAGATGCTCATAAGATGCACTTGTAAATGATTCTGTGGTTTGTATACCATTATCCTATAGCAAGAGGGCTTTGGAATGCTCCACTTTGCTCTTGGGAAGTGTGCAGTTTGCTTTTGCAAATGTCTTTACAGTGGTTTCATTGACTGGGTGGGGGGGGGCGGATGTGGATGTCCAGTGTGATTACTTCATGATCTGATATTACCAACGAGGGGTTTATCTCTGTAGTGGAACACTGTTACCTCATGTTGGTGATGGTCATGTCCAGTATGTTGTCACCTCTAGTGGGCATGGTGTCCAGCTGTTCCAGGGTGTTAGGGTTTTTAAACTCTAGGAAACATTGGGCAAAGGACGTTGTACATGAGTAATTCCACCACTCACTGTTTGGGTAGTTGTAATCTTCTCATATAATGGTGTTGGATAGGACCTTTATACTTTCCACTGTTCTCCAGAATACTGAGTGAGGTTCTTGAGACAAGGTATGTGATCTGTAGCAGGCTACAATCTGATGGGCAGCTTTGGCCAATGTTACTTGCACTTGCATGGCCTACAAGGCCTCATGCTGTGCCACTAACCTGAAGGTGTGGGTATCCATAGGGTAAATGGGTACACCCCTTCCTTTTGTATTTCACTTGTGGTTTTGGGTCGAAAGGTCAAAGGAATTGTGAGTGTTTAACGTGGACCATATCCAACAGCTCTGTGTTTGACATTGCTTTGTATGTTAGGCAGTAAACACCTCTGAGTGGGCAATATGCAAGGGAGTACGTATGGGGCATTTTGAGATGGTCTGTGTATGGCATGTATTTCAGGCCACTAATGCTCTTTGTGTGGTATTGCTGCTGACTTTCTAGTTGTTGTAGTTGTCTTGTGAGGTACATAGCAACAGTGGCATTGTACTCTATTATAGTTCTAGTGAGTGATGAGTGGAGGGGAACATTGTCCTCTTCCATTCTCCATGAGACACATTTTGTGATGAGGTGTGCCACATGGGAGGGTTTCCTGACTACTGTGGGAATGTGATTAGCACAGTTGTATCCACTGTCCACCTGTGACCCAAGGTCCCTTGTCACACTTTCATTGTGAAGTATACTACCACCTCTGTTGTAGTTCTTGGCTACAGAGTTTTTAACATAGGTGATGCCAATGCACCTTTTGGCATTGAGCTAGTGCCCATGGCTTTGACAACAGCCATCTGTCCCAGTGAGGCCCTTTTGTAGGATGTCCACATATTTGGTGTTTACCATTATGGCTCCTGGTTTGCAGTCCTCTGGTAAATTCAGCTGCCATAGACCTGCCATGTTAATGTTTACTTCAGGGAAGTTGATACTACACAGCCTGGGAAGTTATCTGGTCCCATGGCTGCTGTGATTCTGGCTTTGGAGAGTGTTTATTACCTGTGCAGCCATGATGACAGCAACTTTGCCATCTTCCATTATGGGGATATGCTCTTTCATGGGTGTGAGGGGGGGGGGGTACAGTTAACAGTGATCCTATCTGCCAGGATGTTGGCAATATCAGTTGGCTCTGTACATTTATTGCCATTGAGCTGTAACTTGGAACAAATCTGACTGTAACCATGACATGAACCTGTCTGTTGGGCAGAGATCTCCTGAGTAGACAGTATGCCACAGACTACAGATTGGGTTTCATTCAGTCTTGTTACATGGGGTGGCTATTTGAGGACAGTAATACTCTTGTTAAGGTACTTCATTTGTCTTTCTAGCTGCTGAACGTGCCTAGTCAGATTCATCGCAAGTGTGTTGTGGTACTCTCTGACAGGTCTGCTGACTGCTGAGTAGTGGGAACCTCCTTTGACCTATGTGCACAGACCTTGGCAGTTTGTGTGAACACATAGCATGATTTTTCAACCACTTTGTGAATGTGTTTCTGGAAGTAGAGATGACTATCCACATTTGTCCAAACATACCAAGTTATCGCATCCGTATTTAGCCTAAGTGTGTGAGCATACCCAGTATGATCTTTCAGTGTGATGCTGAATGGAATCCACTAGATTTGTTGGAGTGTGTGAGCACACCCAGTATAGACATTTATACTATATGTGTATGGAAAATCAAGTTGTATTTTTACAGCAGGGCTCACCTTTGTGTCATAGATCAACAGGGATCATGCTGTGCCTGCAGGGCTTCCATGTGACACTTTGCATAGACTTACCAATATTTCTACATACAGGGGGAACAGCTATTCTTTGTACATTTTACCTGGGAGCACACCTGATTGTTACTGTGGGTGTACATAGGATGCGGGTTTCACCTGACACTTATACACATTTGCTATGCCTGCACTGCTATGTACAGGACACCATTTCAGTCTATACTATTGCCTATCATAGTGGCTTGAGGCATACTACTGTACTACAGATGTTGGCATCCAATGTCAGGTATATTACACTGCGACTTCATAGCCTACACAACCCACATCACACCGCCTAGCCTGATGTTCTCGGTCTGCATAGGCGTGTGGGGGAGGTTACCCATTTGCCTCTTTAGGGGCATGATACTGCATTTCTTTGTGTTTGCATAAGTGTACAATTGTCCTGCTGTGTCTGTGCCATTGAAATGCTATCATGGCTTAGTAGTTCAGTACTGTGACTAGTGCCAAGTATCCTGGGTTCAAGCCCTGCCATTGCTTTTTATTGCCATGCTGGGCAGACCAGACTGCTTAAGGAACAGTACAGCAGATATGAGCATGTTTAACTGACTTTGCTCAACTTTGGCCAACCTTGCCCAACGTTGCCCGACATTGCACTAGTTGGCATGAGCAATTTTGTTTACATATACTAGATATTGGTAAAAGCTGCTTAGCACTGCTTTATATTGCTTAAAACATGGCAATCATGCCTCAGGTGGTGCTGCAGGGCTGCCTATGTCGGATGCACATACTACACTCCCTATACATGTTTGGAAACAGGTAGTGTCATGTTAGGCATCCCTATTATTTTATGTGTGAGTCAGAGGGAGGTATCATTTCCAGGGTTCCTACTGAGCCAGTGTATGTGCTATGCATTTCCTCTTTGCCAAGGCCAAGGCATACTGGGCATGCCTCCTTCTGCCTACTGTGGCAGGCTCAGGTTGTTCCTCCTCCGAGTCACACTGTGCCTGTGCAGGCCTTGGCAATGGTGGGGGGCTGTTTGGCCCTGCCCCATGCTGTTCCTGCTACAGCTGTTTTCACAGGATCATATTGTATAGCATGGCACATACCATGACAATTTGGGTACATGTAGTTGGTGAGTACTGCAAGGCTCCACCAGATGTGTCCAGGCACCAGAAGCATGACTTGAGCATCCCAAACACACGCTCGATTATATTTTGTGTTTGTGCGTGTGCCTCATTATTGAGTTCTTATTCAGGTGTCTGTGCATTTCTGATGGGTGTCATCAGCCATGGCTCCAGTGCATATCCAGCATCCCCCTCTAGGTGACTGTCAGGGATGTCCCCATTAGCAAATGTCTGGTACAGCTGTGTCAGATGCCAGATATGGGAGTCGTGGTATCTTCCAGGGCAGCCAGCACACACATTCAGTATTATGCCCTGGGCATCGCACACGACCTGGCAGTTAATGGAGTGGAAGCCCTTGCGGTTGATGTAGGCCCTACCCCTCTCACTGGCTGGTGCTTTGATGTGCATGTGTGTGCAGTCAATTGCACCAACTACCTCAGGGTATTCCGCTATTTACTGGAAGAGATGCATATTGCTGGCCAATACCTCACGGGAATTGGGGAAATATACATGATCACTGACATGTGCTGACATGCCATTCAGGAACTGGTGCAGTACCCTGGATGCTGATGCCTGTGAAATCCCCATCATATCACCAGTTGGTCTCTGGAACGTACCTGTTGCTAGTATTCTTAGGCCAACACATACCTTGGTTTCCACTGGGATGGGTTCCCCTCTATTGGTTCTGTGTGTGAGGAGTGGCCTGCACAGCTCAACAATTTGCTGCAGGAGCTCTCTGTCCACTCTATAGCACTCCACTATTTTCAGCTCATGTAGCCCCTGGTAGGTTACCCTGGGTCTGTACACTCTTCTCCGTCTCCTCACTGTGGGTTGCTCAGCAGCATTCACAATGGCACCACCCTAAGCATCTTGCACATGTCGCCTTATAATAGCAATGGCAGCCCCTAACATTCTTTTGTCTCAGTTAAGCTTTTTAAGTTTTCACTTCTCTTTGTAGACTGCAGTGTTGCAGTGTTTCTGAGAAAAACATGTGGGAATGTTGTTTGCAGAGTTTTAAGTGCTGGGCTGGGCTAGGCTAGTGTACTGCCTGTGTAATTGGTTGATTCTGATTGATTTCACCTGGCAGCTCTGCTAGTTCTCCTTGGTTAACTTCCTACTACTTCCTTTCCTTCCTTTTCCTATTTCTGTTTCCACAGGGGGCAGGGCCGTGCAAACAAGTGCAAACACATGCACACGAGCGCACATGCATGCACACAGGCTTACACAGGCTTACACGGGCACACACATGTGCACACAGGCTTAGAATGGTTTACAGGCGCACACACGCGCACACACAGTGTAAGCAGCTTTGCAAGAAACTTCAGTGATAACCACAGCGTACACCTTTGGTTTCTGGGTTTCATTTTAGACAACTGTAGACACGCCTCTTCCAGTCCTGAGTAACTCACAGCAACCACATGCCACTCTGCTCCAATAAGCTTAAAGTCTTTTTGATAAATACCCCCTCATGATGTCACCTATCTTCTACTCTGTTACTCCCCTAATCCTACTCTTACACTCTATGGACATGGTTCCCATGACAGGGAAATGTGGGATTTACTATCCTTATGCTCATTTGCATAGGATTGCATACTAATGCTTGGTTACATCTCTCAGACTGAGATTCCCCCCTTAGCAACCACTACTCAGTAGCCATGTTGTCTTCAGCCTGCCATTCCCCTGCATGGCAGGGGAATATTTTGAATAAAATCCCTATTTGTGGCTTTTATTTTTTGTTTTTAGGGTTTTTAGAGTGCCGCACATTTGCGCAGCGCTGCGCTACCCTTAAACATCGGAGATTGAGGAAAAAAAAAATATTATTTTGCAACGGATACAAATGCCAATGGCTGTATATCTGGCCATTGACATGCTTCCTCAACTGGATGCATCCTTTATTAGGAGCTGTCCTAGCTCAATTTTGCTATTTGCAGAATGGTACTCAGTTGCCAACCGAGTACATTTCTACAAATAACACTACTCTTACTCGGACAGGTTAGTGTTTCCTGGATCACAAATTTACCTCATTTGCATAGCTTTCAGCAGCAAATGAGGTAATTTGAATAAACTAACCCTGTCCGTGCAAGAGTCGTTTTAGGAGATCTCTTGCACGCCCCTGCAGGCTGTTCCTGGATCGCTCGGCAGACACGTTGGCTTGCTGGAGTCTTACTCTACTCTTAGACTCCGTGCAAGCCTTCATGAATCTGGCCCATTATTTAAGAAAAAAATACTTGCTTTTCTTGAATATTGTCATTGTATAAAGGTGGATTACTGTTCTTCCACCGGTTGTGGTATACTGCTTCTTCATTTTGATGTACTGTGCATGCATATGGGACTTGTGTTCCCATGCATACCCAGTACATCAATGCTATGAAACGGAAGCAATGGAGAAAAGAAAGTCCCCATTGCTCTATTTTCTCTCTCTTTTTTTATTGTAAAAAAAAGGTTTTGGGGCACTTGATACCAACGGTAAAAAGTCCGGGTGACTGGACCTTTTTCCAATGGTATATTGTGGGATTTACAATGGGCATGCTAGTTGGGCTGGCCAATCAGCGTGCACATTTTCGAGTATTAATAGGGAATCATTGTATAATAAGTAATAAGCAGTGCAAGCAGCACCGCTCAACACCATTCCCACAATGGACTCTAGTCCCTCAAAACCTACACCACCAAAACACATACAGAGAAACAGAAAACACACACCTATATTCACAGATGCTCTCAATAAAAACCTGCCCAAGCATCAGGGACCTCCAAAGCAGGAACTCAAGCAAACTCCACCCCCCCAACACAACCCAAATGACACATAGCCCACAAATTCAGTGTGCCACTCAACCACAGCCCATAAGGCATAATATACCCAACACTCTAGTCATAGGTGACTCTATAGTCAGGCACACTGATGTTCCACTCACCAGGCTAAACAAGGAGCAAGTTACTGTCAGCTGCCTGTCAGGTGCCAGGATCTATCACATAATGCACACACTCAGGTCACTCCACAACAAGTACAAATATGACGCTGTCATTGTCCATGTTGGTGTGAATGACCTGAGACGTACCTCCCTGGACTACATGAAAAGAGACATGGAGGAGCTTTCTGATCTTGTAGCTCAGGCAGGTATGACCCTAGCCCTGAGTAGCATCCTGCCATCACCCAGAATGATACCACAGTACAAGGACAAAATGATTAACTTCAACAAATGGCTAAGCTTCTGGTTTCATTCTATGGGGATCCAGTATTTGTCTGCCTGGGATGACATGATTGACAGACCATGATGCTTTGCCAGAGATGGCCTGCACCTGTCGCCCTTGGGATTCCGGATACTGGCTAAGACTCTTGCCACCCCTATAGTGCCTCTTTTAGGCAAGGTTCAAATGTCAAATTCACCACTGTAACGGGTACAAGCAAGCAAAATCTGAGGGTAATGCTACTCAATGCTAGAAGTCTAAACCTCAAAATGCACTCACTCGAGGCACTCCTTAAAATGAAGAACATCAACATCTGTGCAGTGACAGAGACCTAGTTCAAAGCTCCAGAGAGCACCCCTGCATTATCAAGCTATAATTCATACTGCACCTTTCGGCAACCTAACCCGGAATGAAGCACTAAAGGTGGGGGCGTGTCCATATTCATTAAGGATATCCACACCTCCAAGCTAGTTGCACAGCATAATGCATCCTATATTATCCAAGTGCAACTAACTCTGGGCAAGACCGCAATCCAAATTGTAGCTTGCTACAGACCCCTCACCATGCCCCAGGATTCCCACGCCTCATTTTTTTGATATACTGGAAAGTATTAGGGTAAAACCCAACACCCTAATAATGGGCAATTTCAACTACCCCACCATTAACTGGGAAAACTACTTATGTACCAACTCTTTTGCTCAACATTTTCTGGAATCTATAAATTCCAATGCCTTGGATTCACTTATTCACACCCCCACCAGGGCAGCAATATCCTAGACCTGGTCATTACCAACATGGGCAACTGGTGTTTCACACCAGAGGTCAATTCCTCGTTAGTCAGATCCGACCACAAGCTAATCACCCTAGACATCTACATCCCACTCCCACCCCCAATTAGGGAAACCACTGTAAAAAACTTCTCCAAAGCCAACTTCACACTTCTTAAGACAGAAGTGGCAAACTTCATGACACCCATGCAGACTGACAATAGAGGTACAACTGCTGAATCCTACACAAATGCACTTTATAAGCACTTACACAAGTGCATGGATCATGCTATCCCTAATAGAACCAAGATGCTATCCTCCAAAAAAAGGAAGCCAATGTGGTGGTCCTCTGCCATAAACAAACTCTACAACAGAAGAAAGAAACTGTTGCAAAAAAAGAGTAAAATCACATAACTGGAGGAACTCCCTGGCCAACCTCAGTAAGAAGCTGAGATCCCTCATAAAATCCTCCAAAGCTAGTTACGGAAACAAAATTGCCACTGACTCTAAACTTAACCACAAAACATTCTATAGCTATGTCAAGAATCTCAATGGCAACACACAGCACAATGGCACTAAATATACAGAACCAACAGATATTGCCAACATCCTGGCAGATAGGTTCAGTGCTAACTTTACCCCCTCTCAGCCCCTAGAGAGCCCATCTCTGTACCGGAAGAATGCAAAGTTCCTGTAATCATGGCTGCACAGGTAAAAAACACACTCTCCAAAGTCAAGAACACAGCATCCACGGGACCTGACAATATCCCAGGTTGCATTCTACACGAACTACAGAATGAACTGGCACCCTACCTAAGTACCATGTTCAATCATAGCCTCACCTCAAGCTTTTTGCCCACTGAATGGCGCAACATGATGGTTATCCCACTCCGCAAAGGGAGAGCCACGACGGACCCCGGGAAATACCGCTCCATTAGCCTGATGAGCCTGGTCTGCAAGGCCATGGAACGTATCATCATGGAACTCATAAACAAAGACATTGGTAATCTCCAAACTCTGGACCCTACCCAGTTCGGGTTTTTAAAAGGCAGATCATGTCTCCTAAACCTGACTGACTTCTTTGAAGCAATCACCAAAGCCATAGATGAGGGTAAGGTGGTTCATATAGCTTATCTAGATCTCACCAAGGCTTTCGACACCATCTCCCACTCTGGAATTATATATAAGCTCACTAAACTAGGTATAAATCTCTATGTCACAAGATGGGTTGCCAACTGGCTCATGGACAGAACCCACACTGTGAAAGTAGCAGACTTTAAATCCAACTTCAGGCCAGTGACAAGTTCAGTCCTGGGACCTCTCCTGTTTGGTATCTACTTCTCTGAAGTACAGGCTAACAGACAGGCTTTGTTTAATGAAGTTCACAGATGATTGCAAACTAGGAGCCATAATCAAAACTGCTAACAATGTGGACATCCTACAAAAGGACCTCACTGAGACAGATGTCTGGTGTCAAGTCCATGGCCTCAAGTTCAATGCCAGAAAGTGCATTGTCATCCCTTTTGGTAAAAACTCTGTACAAATGAACTACCACATGGGCGGTAGTCTACTTAACACTGAAAGTGTGATAAGAGACCTTGGGAGGCAGGTGGACAGTAATCTCTCCTTTGATAATCACATCGCCACAGTAATCAGGAAATCCTTCTACATGGCACACCTCATCACAAATGCGTTCTCATCCAGGAAAAATAGGTCATTGTTCCCCTCTACTCATCACTCATTAGACCCATTATAGAGTACAATGCCCCTTTTGATATGTACCTCACAAGACATCTACAACAACTGGAAAGGCTGCAGAAATACCTCAGAAAGAGGATTACTGGCCTCAAACTGATGCCCTATGCATACTGTCTCAAAAAACTCCAGCTTTACTCCATCACATATCAACTACTTAGAGGTGATCTCTGCCTAACATACAAAGCTATGTCAAACCCAGAGCTGTTGGACATGCTCCACTTAAAGAAATCCCAGTCCCTCTGAGCTACACGCTCTAGGGACTTAAACCTTGTCACCACAATAAACAGAACATGCTGGAGGGATAGATTCCTGTCCCAGAGACTTCCCATACTCTGGAACAAATTATCTATCTATATCAAACAAAGCTCCTCATTAGCACTCTTCAAGAAAAACATTGATGATTGGATGGAAAATAGGAAATTCACCCCAGGGATCATGTCTACGGCTCTGCTCGACATGGGCACAGGAAAATAATTTTCTTGGGTGGTGAAAGCCAGGGTACCTTTTGGCTAGGCTTATAAAGGCCCTAGGGCCAATAGCCTAGTTCCTACCTGTGAACCTATGAACCTATGATGATGGGAATGGAGATCTGCCTGGATAAGTGGTTGTTTGTATGGCTGTATGGAGGTGAAGTTTTCACTTAATTTGTTTTTTACTATTTTGGCAACATCCACATGGTCAGAGTTGGTTTTCCTATTTTGGACATATTTTGAGCATGTTTGAGAGGTGTTCCTTACTTTTCTTGTGTAGCATAAGAAGGATTTATATCTTTAACCTCCAATACTAGCCTGAATTCAAAAGATGACTTGATTTTTCAGATGGCATTTTTTTTAGTTCCTTAGACAACTCTTAGATGTTCACTGTGATTTGAAATGCTTTAGTTTTGCTATAAATGTTAATGATTTTTTTTCTTTATTATACAGTTTTATTTATTTATTTATTTTTACTTCTGGACCTCAAAGTTTATTTGCTCTTTTTCTTCCCATTTCGTTTAGTTCTACTTGGAACACTCAAGCATACCTCTCAAACTCTTAGTATAGGAAGTCCAGACAAAGTAAAAATAATGTGGAGCAAAGCCCCAAAATTGGAGACAAATTTTAATCATTGCTCTTATAAACATAGAAAGATACTAGAAAAATAGGTTTTGCACTATCATGCATTTTTCGGAAGGATGTGTAGTTTGAAACTCAAATTCACTCATTACTTAGTGAATTCAGTCATCAATGATTTGCCAGAAAATCACAAATTTTACAAAGAACAGACCAGAAATATGACATAAAATCTGGATAGTCTGTGAAAGTCTGGAAAGTTGAGAGGTATGCTTCAGGTTAATACATTTATCCAAGGGACTATAGAATTTGTTTGTGTATTTGTAAATCAACATCTTGTATTATACAGCTATATGTTAATTTATACATTTCATCAATGAATTTGAGATTTGTGTGGCATTTACATCTGCAGGCTTTGGGCATTTAAAGGAAAAGTTTGCCAGTTTGTGTTTAGACCTAACTGATGATGGGAATACTGGGGAAGTAGTACATTCAGATGCTATGCCGGTGAGGGCCAGATCAAGAACATTTCATCCTCTTTTGGGTTCTTTGGCAATGTAATCCAAAGAATGTTTGTGTAAAACCTATGTTTCAAGTACATTTCCAAATTAATCATTGGGCAATTAAATGTACACAGAATAATGGAGTTTCTATTTATGGTGAGTTCATCCAGAATTATTAGGAATTTAACAAAGTTCTCCAGTGACATAGAGAGGTTTCAGCAATAGACTATGATCTGATAGTTTATCCTATTTAATGTAATTTGGTTCTCAAATATGTTCTGTTTGTAGGCTACCTTGATGTAGTCTTGAGCTTGGTATGGTTTGCTATTTAGGTGGGAGGACCATTATCTATACTCTATCTAAAAATGTAATTAATGAAGAATCAAAGGCCTTATCTAGTATGAAGAAACCCATGGAATGATGGGTGCAAGCCATTTTTGGCAAGGTAATTATGACAATGAAACATCTCATCCAATACTAACATGCATTCAATTCCCCTAAAATGACACCATCTGTTTAATTAACCATTAAATACAATCATCTATTCCTTATACCTCAACATCTTTGGTAAATTTAGGGTTCCTCTCAACACCAAGGTCTTCCCTGCATTTGTGTACCATACCAATGGTAGTCCACTGAACACAGAAAGCGTCATAAGAGATCTGGGAACACAGGTTGACAGCAACCTCTCTTTTGACCACCACATTGCCACTGTGGTCAGAAAGTCCTTCTATGTGGCACATCTCATTACTAAGGGTTTTGCATCCAGGAAGAAAGAGGTCATTGTCTCCCTCTACTTTTCCCTCATTAGGCCAGTTATTGAGTACAATGCCCCATTTGGCATGTACCTCACTAGACACCTACAACAACTGGCGAGGCTGCAAAAATACCTCACAAAGAGGATCTTAGGCCTTAAACACCTGTCCTATATGGACAGACTCAAAAAAACTCCAACTATTCTGTCTCATATCATCTACTTAGAGGCAATCTCTGCTTGAGTTACAAAGCTATGTCTGACCCAGCTCTGTTAGAAATGCTACATGTAAAGAAATCCCAATCCCTCCACACTGGATGTTCCAGAGACCTCAACCTCATTACAACAATCAACAGAACAAGCTGGAGGGATAGGTTCATAACCCAGAGACTGCCCATGCTATGGAATAGACTTCCCATGCATGTCAAGTGGAGCACCTCACTGGCTCACTTCAAGAGAAGTCTTGATGAGTGGATGGGAAAAAGAAAATTCACCCCAGGGATCACTCCAGTGTCTCTACTTGACAGAGGCACTGGGAACTAAGGTCAGGTGGCATGATGCCTGGGTAATCCTATGGGCTAGGCTTTGAAAGGTTCCAGGGCCATTAGTCTAGTACACACCTATGAACCTATGAACCTATATGGAGATTTCAGTCATGTCTCTCTGCATGTTTTTCAAGGTTCTGCACACCAAGCCATTAGCCCAACCTCTAATGTCCTGCCAGTGGCCAAAATCATAGGAACATAAGAAATACAAGTCTAGGAAGTCACAAGACCATTTGATACTTACCAGTATATACCTTGATGAGGTGCCTCCTACTTCAAGAAAAGCAAAGCAGGTCAAGCCATGGATAAATGTGTGGATGCCCATTCCTTCACCATGGTTAGTTTTCAAGAATGCTAGGGTGTCACTCTGTTTAATATGCTAAGGGAAGTTTACTGCAAAGATGGGATAAATGCTAGGTAATAAATCTGTAATGCCAACATGTTTTCTTTATAACAATTTGGAGCTTTAAATCCTTATGTTCAGTGTTCATGCAGCCATTTTTGTTGTAGCAATGTAGAAAATAAAGGAGGGTTAGGTCCTTAATGGAATGGAATGAAAAACATAGAGCTCTTCATTAGAGTCTAAAAGATATGGAGTATAAAGACAGGTGTTCAAGCCTGTGTTCATACATAATGGGCCGGATTCACGAAGGCTTGCACGGAGTCTAAGAGTAGAGTAAGACTCCATGCAGCCAACATGTCTGCCGAGCGATCCAGGAACAGCTGGCAGGGGCGTGCAAGAGAGCTCCTAAAATGACTCTTACATGGACAGGGCTAGGTTATGCAAATTACCTCATTTGCTGCTGAAAGTTATGCAAATGAGGTAAATTTGCAATCCAGGAAACCCTAACCTGTCCGAGTAAGAGTAGTGTTATTTGCAGAAATGTACTCCATTGTCAACTGAGTACCCTTTCTGCAAATAGAAAAACAGAGCCATGACAGCTCCAAATAACGGATGCATCCAGTTGAGGAAGCATGCTAATGGCCAAATATTTGGCCAATGGCAATTCTTCCCGTTGCAAAATAAAAAAAAAATATTTTTTTTACCTCGATCTCCGAAGTTTAAGCGTAGCGCAGCATCGCGCAAAAGAGCTGCACTGTAAAAACCATGAAAATTAACTAAAAGCCACAAATAGGGATATTACTATAAATATTCAACTGCCATGCAAGTGAATGGCAGGCTGAAGACAACATGGCTACTAAGCAAAGGTTGCTAAGGGGGAAGCTCAGTCTAAGAGATGTAACCAAGCATTAGTAGGCAATCCTATGCAAATGAGGGTAAGGATAGTGAATCCCAATTTCACATGGCATATGAGCAAAGTCCATGGAGTGTAAGAGTAGGATAAGGAGAGTATCAGAGTAGAAGATAGGTGACATCATGAGGAGGGTATGTATGAAAGAATGTAAGCTCATTGGAGCAGAGTGGCATGTGTTTGCTGTCAGTTACCCATCACTGGAAGAGGCGTGTCAACAGGTATCCTAGCTAAAGGCAAGAAATTGATGGTGTATGCTCTGGATAACACTAAAGTTTCTTGTAGAAGTGCCTGCAATGTGTATGTGTGTGTGTGCGCTCCTGTAAAACTGAGTAAGACTGTGTGTGCATGTGCACCTGTGTGCGCACGTTTAAGCCGGAGTAAGCATGTATAAGGTTGTTGAAACCTGTGTAATCGCGTTTGTGCCTGTGTGTGCGCATTTAAGCTGGAGTCAGCAAGTGTTAGGCCGTGTAAGCATGTGTGCACGCGTGTGAGCTGGTGTGCACGTGTTTGCGCTTGTTTGCACGGTGCTGCCCCCTGTGGAAACAGAAAGGGAAAAGGAAGCAGAACAAATAGTAGGAAATTAACCAAGGAGAACTAGCAGAGCTAGCAGGTGAAAACAATCAGAATCAGCCAATTACACAGGCAGTACACTAGCCCAGCCCAGCACTTAAAACTCTGCAAACAACTTTCCACTATGTTTTTCTCAGAGACACTGCAACACTGCAGTAAGCTAATAGAAGTGAAAACTGAAAAAGCTTTACTGAGACAAAGAAATGTTAGGGGCTGCCATTGCTGCTATAAGGCAACATATGCAACATACTGAGGGTGGTGACAATGCGAATGCTGCTGAGCAACCCACAGTGAGGAGACAGAGAAGAGTGTACAGGCCCAGGGTAACCTACCAGGGGCTACATGAGCTGGAGATAGTGGAGCGCTATAGAGTGGACAGAGACGTCATGCAGCAAATTGTTGAGCTGTGCAGGCCACGCCTCACACACAGAACCAACAGAGGGGAACCCATCCTAGTGGAAACCAAGGTATGTGTTGGCCTAAGAATACTAGCAACAGGTACCTTCCAGAGACCAACTGGTGATATGATGGGGATTTCACAAGCATCAGCATCCAGGGTACTGCACCAGTTCCTGAATGCCATGTCAGCACATGTTGGTGATCATGTATATTTCCCCAATTCCCATGAGGTATTGGCCAGCAATATGTGTCTTTTCCAGCAAATAGCGAAATACCCTGAGGTAGTGGGTGCAATAGGCTGCACGCACATATGCATCAAAGCACCAGCTGGTAAGCAGGGTAGGACCTACTTTAACCGAAAGGGTTTCCCCTCCATCAACTGCCAGGTCATGTGTGATGCCCAGGGCATAATAATGAATGTGTGTGCTTGCTGCCCTAGAAGCTACCATGATTCCCATATCTGGCATCTGACACAGCAGTACCAGACATTTGCCAATGGGGACATCCATCATGGTCACCTAGTGGGGGATGCTGGATATGCACTGGAGCCGTGGCTGATGACACCCAACAGAAATGCACACACACCTGAATAGGAATGCCATAATGAGGCACATGCACAAACACGACATGTAATCGAGCGTGTGTTTGGGCTGCTCAAGTCACGGTTCCGGTGCCTGGACACATCTGGTGGAGCCTTGCAGTACTCACCAACTACATGTACAAAAAATAGTCATACTATGTGCTATGCTACATAATATGATCCTGCGAAAACAGCTGCAGCAGGAGCACCATAGGGTCGGGCCAAACAGCCCCCCACCATTGCCAAGGCCATCACAGACAGAGCATGACTCAGAGGAGGAACAATCTGAGCCTGCCCCAGTAGGCAGAAGGAGGCATGCCCAGTATGCTTTGGCCTTGGCAAAGAGGCAACGCATAGCATATACACTGGCTCAGTAGGAACCCTGGAAATGATAACTCTCTCTGACTCGTGAATATAGTAAAAGGGATGCCTAACTTGACACTACCTGTTTTCAAACATGTATAGGGAGTGTACTATGTGCATCCGACATAGGCAGCCCTGCAGCAGCACCTGAGGCATGATTTCCATGTTTTAAGCAATATAAAGCAGTGCTAAACAGCTTTTACCACTATTTAGTATATGTAAACAAATTTGCACACACTACGTAGCACATCTTTGGGCAATGTTGAGCAATATTGGACAACGTTCAACAATGTTGGTTAATGTTGAGCAATGTTGGGCAAGTTTGGTCAAAGTTGAGCAAAAGCAGGTAAACATGGTCATATTTGCTTTACTGTTCCGTAAGCAGTCTGGTCTGGCTAGTATGAAAATATGAAGCAGTGACAATCCTCGAACCCAGGATACTGTGCACTATAGTCACAGTACTGAACCACTAAACTATGACAGTATTTCACTGGTCAGCCTGTATGAAGAAATGTTGATAAGTCTATGCAAAGTGTCTCATGGAAACCCTGCAGACACAGCATAATTCCTGTAGAGTTATGATACAAAGATGAGCCCTGCAGTAAAAATCCAACTTCATTTACAACACACATATAGTATAAATGTTAATATTGGGTGTGTTCACACACATCAACAAATGTAGTGGACTTCACACAGCAACATTCTGAAAGGTCATACTGGGCATGCTCACACACTTGAATAAATTAGGCAAATGTCAGGCAACAACATACTGAAAGGCAAAACTAGGCATGCTCACATACTTAGGCCATGTCTGAGTACAGCAGTGGGCCACACATATCTGGCAGTTGCATGTGTTAACCCAGGAACCTCTCACAATTCACCAATCCTGACTTGTGCACACAGTGATATGACAACAGACACATATATAATATATTGGAACCCTGTCATAATCAAATATGTGTCTGTGTGATTTCCTTTGAGAATATTGCCCTTTTTGGAGACTAGAAAAACACCTTAAAAGTGTTATATTCCTCTTTGGCAAGTCTGATGATGTCAGCATCCTACAAATATAGCATTGGAAATAAACACTCCCAGTAAAGCATATAGCGCATTGTGTTAATGAGTATCTCTCTAGTATCATTATATAGTAAGGTAGGGGTTTAAATCCTGCAATTACTGAGTGTGTGGGGGGTGTGTATATGTTTCTGTGTGATTTCCTTTGAGAAAAGTGCCCTTTTTGGAGACTAGGAAAACACCTTAAAAGTGTTATATTCCTCTTTGTCATGTCTGATGATGTCAGCATTCTAAAAATATAGCACCGGAAATAAAAACTCCCACTAAAGTATATAGCACGTCATGTTAATGCATATTTCTCTAATATCATAACATAGTTAAGTAGGGGATTGAATCCTGCAGTTGCTGAGTCTGGGGGTGTGTATATTTCTGTGTGATTGCCTTTGAGAGGAGTACCCTTTTTGGAGACTAGGAAAACACCTTAAAAGTGATGTATTCCTCTTTGGCAAGTCTGATGATGTCAGCATCCTACAAATATAGCATTGGAAATTAAAACTCCCAGTAAAGCGTATAGCGTGTCATGTTAATGCGTATTTCTCTAATATCATAACATAGTTAGGTAGGGGTTTGAATCCTGCAATTGTGTGGGTGTGTGATACGGTTGGTCAATGTGTTGTGGGTTTAGCTTTTACTACTGTATGACATATCAGTATAACAACAGTATGTGCATCGCACACTTCAGGTATCTGTGTTGCAAATACATAAATGTACATGTGACCTCAATTAGTTCATAGGTGTGAAGCCTGCTTTCTACATGAATACATCTGTTACCTATGACAGATTGTGCTGCTGCTTCTCAGACCTTCGGTCACATATGTATGTTTGTGACAAGGCCAGCCACTGTAGTGGTCTGTGGCCTAGGTCATCTGTGTCACACACACCCATGACAGTTTCTATAGAATAGTGTGAGTGAGGGTTCATGCCTGGGGTATATTTCAGACATGTTCAAACACAACGAAGTCTGTCAATAATGGACATTCATTATAGGTGTACAACAACTTTGTGGATGTACACATCGGTACCCATTCTACATGTTTGGGGCTACTACCTATGCGGTACTGTCAGGATACTATGTTTAGTAAATGTGGATTACTATGCTATATTTGGCTTACAGCTTTACAGCATGGGTTGGATAACAGGTATCTGTCTCTATGATACCCTTGTGGAGAATAAGTGTCTAATCCGGAGAATGCATTGTAGGCCACTGTATGCATTTCCAGATGTGGACGGACATATCCCTAGTGTGTTTGCTTGTACCTAAGAGGGCTATATGCCAAACAGGAGTGGTCCCAGGACTGGGTGGCGGTCAATACCACTGGTTACTGGTATAGTATAGTACCGGAAGGATCCAAATGCTACTGAGTTTCCTACATCTGTGTGTCAGTTGTCAAGAGATCATCTAACAATTGGTTATAGTCAGGCTGTTGAGGTTGTGTATACTTCCAGAATGCAAACCAATGACAGATAGTAACAGTATCACCCACAGCATAGTGTCAAACCATGTCATACACACATGTGTATCCAAGTTAAAACATATGTGTATTAAAATGCATACTGACCACCAATAGAAACTATGAAGTTTTGACACTGTGTAATACAGGGCATGTCACCCTTCTCATGTGTCCAGTATGCACGTACATGCAGACAGTGCACCTCCACCATGTTCACAAATGTACACCTGCAAATCTGTACTGCACACATCACACACGTACTGTCCACTCACCAACACATGCTGCTAAAACTACACACATCAGCCAAGTGGCACATGGCCGGACAATACATTTTTGGAATTAACACTGTTGTAAACAATGCTACATTGATAATCATAGCTTTAATGCATCATGCCTGCTCAGATATACCTACAAGGATATCATTACACTATACTGTTGACAACATGCTAACATTGCTACACTGCTATAAAGTCACCCTGTGCATCAGCACCATGTTAGCCTGTTCCTGCATCAATGTTACAGATGACAGGAGGTGGCACAGTTTCATCATATGCACAGGGTGTGTTGTTGGTTTGCTAGAGCCCGACATTGACCCATCCAATCAACATGTGTGTGTGTGTGTGTGTGTGTGTGTGTGTGTGTGTGTGTGTGTGTGTGTGTGTGTGTGTGTGAGGGACAACAGTACAGCATGGGTCAATGTTGATGTAATGTGTGTGTGTATGTGTTAGCCCTAGGTGTTTGGATTATGTGTGTGTGTCTGCATGCACACAGTTCCACCATGTGGCTGCCATATATGGGAGGTTGTGGGACAGCCACAGACTGTACCTGCCAGGCTGTACAGAGCACTGTCTCTGGCAACGGACACAGTACCTGTGCCTGGCAGGGGTGCAACGGACAGTATCGGGTACTAAACCAGACTGGGTGCTATCATCAGAGGCAGAGGGATGTCGACTGGACCCATGTCCCTGCTGGGACTGGCCAGAGCCATGTGCAAATGGTCTTCTATGACGGTCTATTGACAGCCAGGCTCCAACATTGCTGGGGCTGGTACTTCCACAACGGGAGCGGCTGTGACTTGTGTGTTGTCCGCGATGACTGCCAGCTGATGATGTTGCTGGTATACGTCCACGTCGACGTCTCGGCCATCCTGCACTGTCCTGGCACATGGACATGACATTGCAGAAGACATCTAATGTCTCCCCCCAATGTCTATCAATGATCTCGGTGTAGTGTCGGACTGCACAGGCAAGGTCACGGATACTGTCATTGATAGCGGTGTTATGGGGTCTCTGCACCCTCAGTCCCTGTCTGGTGTACTGTTCCATACGTGCCTGTGCCTGCATTACAGCCCGGAACATACCTGAGGTTGTAAGACCTGTTGGGGCACGTCTGCCAGGGGCATTACTACCAGCAGTGCTCCCACGAGAACCCCTGGACATCCGCCTATGTGATACCATTCCAGGAATCTGGGTATGGCTGCTGTGAGGGGATGCATGTGCCATTGTTACCACACTATCCTGGTCAATGCCTACTGTATGCTGTCCCTCAGCTAAGGCCATTGGTGATGAGGGATGTATTGGCAGTATGAATGTGCACATAGATGGTGTGGAAAGCTGTGTACCGTCGATTGGCGAACCAACGATAGACCCTGTCAAACCTGCCTGTGCCACAACACATGTTTCATTATTTCCACTATTTGTGGCAGTGTCTTCAGGTTCCCTGCTGCACTCAACCAACACAACCTCAGCACCTGTGAGAGGGAGACAGGAAACACACTTTACAATCTGAACATGATGTTAGCACACATGCACACATGAACACATGCACACATGCGCACGTCCACACATGTACCCATGAACACATGCACACATGAACACATGAACACATGCACACATAAACACACGAACACATGAACATGAACACATGCACACATGCACACATGAACACATGCACACATGCACACATGAACACATGCACACATGCATACATGAACACATGAACACATGCACACATGAACACATGAAAACATGAACACATGCACACATGCACACATGAACACATGAACATGCACACATGCACACATGAACACATGCACACATGCACACATGAATACATGAACATGAACACATGCACACACGCACACACACACACACACACACACACACACACACACACACACACACACACACACACACACACACACACACACACACACACCAACAGCAATCCAGAACACACCCATTAGTGGTTGATGGTGGAGTACAGTATCACAAGCCAAAGAGTCCCATCACACGTGTCAGCATGCAAGATGTGTGTTGCTCAACAGCATGCAGTGCGAGTGTAGAGAGTCCTTGTTAATAACAGTATATATGTCTTTGATGCATGTGTGTTGTTCAATGATTGGCCTCACCCTGGAACACAATGTGTACATGGACACAACATTGCTGTGCAAGTATTAAATGCTTTTCATTGTCCTGTGCACCATCACTCACAGGTATACATACCATGGCTAGATGCACACAACTGTCAGGTGTATAGCAATAAATGCTATGTGTTGTACTATAGTCACTGTAACTGGATGTAGTGTAGTACCATGAGCCATCATCAGGCAGCATCATGTGGTCACTCAAGGCCACTAATGTGTGCCACACTGGCAACTATCTTGCTGTACCTGAACTGCAGCACTGTGGCTATACTAACCATTCCACAGGCAGTTGTTACATGGGTATGTAAGGCGTTCAATAGGGAGCATTGCCTAATATGAATGTGTTGTTTGTTGAAGAGTTTTGCACCGCCCCATGACAGGCCTCTACCCCTCAGGTATAGTATGTGTGCTGTGTGGATGACATTTGGGATACTGGAGTCTGACCTTACAGCAGGTGTCTAAATACACCATATGTATCATATTAACACGTACTGCGTATGACAAGGTGGTGTATGTTGTGTGCATGTGTACTAACTCAGCTTATACAATGTCCACTACAGTGTACCACAATTGTTTGGGATGCCCTCTGTATAGCATGTGTTTGAGGCAGCTACTCATGTTACTGGGATGTGCATAGTCCCACAGATAACATGCAGAGCATGCATTATGTGTAGGTGTTTTACATGGGTATATGGCCTACAACTCACCTATGACATGCACATGTTATTTGCCATATTAAATGTAGAACACTCACCAGCATGGGTCTGCTTTCTTGCTGTCACACCAGAGGGACCTACAAGGATATGAGACAGTTTGTCAGTGTCAACAACTATAGCATTGCTGTTGTGAGTTTGAAATTTTACAGCAGTACAACAGTTGACAGTCACAGGCATACAGATTATGTTCCAAATTATCAGTATTGCACAACACCAGGCTCCACATCTTCCAAATACACAGTACACATCTGACATATGCATGTTCTAACAATCGAGCTAACAGTAGTCTACAGATATGCCATGTTACCTGCATGCTCCGAGTCAACTTGCTGGGTGACTCTGGCCTCCATGATGACACATGTCTGTTGTAGTGGTTGTCCAGGAGCCACCATGCTGAGGAGCAGCTCTTCCACTCTGGTGAGGGGCGGGTGTGATGCTGCACCACCACCTGTGGCAAGCTGTTGTCTGCGGACATCAGAGGCATGCTGCCGGCATGTCGAATGAAATCACTGCAGTGATGGCGTACCTGCTCATAAGTCCAGTTATGCATGCCTATGTCATTAACCCAACGGACAACATCTTGCCACAGTGCAGTGCGCTCATTCTGGTCCTGGCTGGTTCTGGAGAACCGCAGGGTGTGATTTTGTAATAGGGTGGATATAATGATTTCCTCCTCTTCAGGGGAATACGCAGTGTTGCGATGGTGAGATATGTCCCTGGAAGACAATAAAACAATTATTGTGAGCAAGTCATGTGGCACACTTAACATTCTAAAGCACAGATATCAATGAAATGCCATATATAGCAACCTATTGGCTGTCAGTAGATACACCCTTTTAATACCACACGTCAGTGCTCAGCCCACAACTGCCTGACAGTGCCTGGCACGTTCTATATATTAAACCATGTTCTGCACAGCAACAAACTGAAACCAGTATGTAAGACTATACAACAGCACATGGCACACTGTATGTGACACAATGCACCACCTAGCCACAGGAGGTATATATGAAACTAATGCATACAGAAATATGTCATCCATTGAAATGATTGTAAAGTACAGTTACAGCACTACCAGTACACCACACTAGTTTTTGACAGCAAACCCATAAGTAACATATGTGCACATTCATCAATATATTTGGCATACTGCTGTACTACACTATACATGTTGCTAGATATGCACTTATATCCTGTAACACACATACGACCAAGACCATGTTACAGGCATACCCACACACATATCAGGCATACCTACAAGACACAAAGGTATGGCAACCCAGATGAGCTTTACCTGTGTACCATACAGTACTGTGTGTCAGCACTTACAAAACCTTATGCCTGAGGTATGTAATGTGTGAGGACTACAGGTAACAAACAAAACAGTGTTTCCAAGCAATATGGATATGCACCATACTGTGCTGTTTAGGCCTACAGCTTCAGGTAGTACTACAGTTCATACGGGATTTGTATTCACTAGTGTTAACAATCAATAAGCATACATGTACTGCTTTAGCTTACACTGGCACTCTCCAGTCAACACCATGGGACTATGTCACACCGTATGCCATACTGCTTTTCCTGCCTAGCAATAGCATACATATATTTTGTGGGGATCAGAGCTAGAACACTACATACCATGATATAAACAGTTTCCCACTGGGCTATCACACATATACACAACATTGACACATTCACCTACACATTCACCATCACACTCAGTCAACATCATATAGCAATTAATGCAACATGTACATGCATGTATTGGGTCCTAGGTAGCTCATAGGCTATTAGCCGTAGGGCCTATAGAAGCCTAGCCAGATGGTCCCTGCCCTTGAACACCCATGTAATTTAAGTTCATGTGCCCCTGTCATGCAGAACCACAGAGTTGGTTCCCGGGTTGTATTTCCTATCTCACATCCATTCATCATGATTATTCATGATGACTGCTAATGAGGACCTTTCTTTGCTATTAATAGGTAGTTAATTCCAGAATATGGTATGTGTCTGAGATGAGAATGTACCACTCCAGCATGTTCTGCTTTTTGACATTACAAGGTTTAGATCAGTACAGTGTGTAGCTTGTAGGGATTTTGATCTGTTTACATGGAGCATGTCCAACACCTGTGGGTTTGGCATAGCTTCGTATGTTAGGCAGAGGTTGGCTCTAGGTAGGCGATATGTGACACAGTGTAGCTGTGGTTTTGGAAGACAGTCTGCATAGGGCATCTGTTTGAGTCTGGTAATACTTTTTGTGGTGTTTGTGCCTGGCGTCTACAGTTGTGTAGATGTCTTCTAAGGTACATACCAAAAGGGTCATTGTACTCTATGATGGGTTTTATGACTGATGAGTAGAGTGGAACACTGACCTCTTATTCCATGGATGACACACCTTTTGTGATGACATGTGGACCGTACACAGTTCACATGAGTAGTGTGGCACTGTGATTATCAAAAGGGACACTACTGTCCACCTGTGTCCCGTGGTCTCTTATCGCACTTTTGGTGTTGAGTAGACTACCACCTATGTGGTAGTTCATGGGTACAGGGTTTTTAACAAAAGGGATGGCAATACATTTACAGCATTGAGCTCGAGCGTACATATCAGTATCCATTGGTGTACATATAGATTTACATGTAGGCGCATATACAGTCCACCTTTCATGGTGGGAATATCAATTATGCAAGGGTTGAGAGAGATACAGTTATGTAATAATTTTGCACAGTCTTGTACAGAATGCATTGAGGGTATTCTCAGTCCATGTATCTTTAGCAGGACTCCCTGTCTGGAAGACTAAAAACTTAGCAAATCATACCCACAGCTTTTAAACACCACATGTCATATACCAGCACTGTATGCTGTCTTGTTTGCCACACACTACAACCTACATGAAAATATGCACATAACAACCTTCACCAACATATATATGTCCACCCTTCACAAACAGTTGCAGTATGTACCTTGCTCTATGCATATGTTAAGATGCTAATATATCTGACACATAAATATCTCTACATATGTGTATGCCATACACACACAAGGTACACACTGTTGTAAGTCCGTAGACCTCACAGATGACCTGTTGGGCCTTGCTACAACATGAACAGTTGTCACATGTGTGCATAACAGTAATATTACAGGGAGTATTTATAGCTGCTAATGCTACATTACTATACTAGCCTGGTACAGCAGTTAACAATGCTAAGCTACACATTATATGACTATCATGCATGTGTTACTCTGTCACATCCAGGTTTATATAACTGTTTGCACTACTCCCCCAGACAGCCATTATACACAGTACTGTACAGAACATAAATGACATGATCGGACGTTTGACATTAAATGCTGAGCTACATATGTCACAGTTATGTCCCACTGCACACAGCTACACACTAATTTGTCCATGTCAGTAGTCATGAATGGCATCAGTGCATACATACCTACTGCTGCCACATATGCATGTTTCAAAGTATTTACAGTACTCTTCATAAACATCTACTACTTGCCGCTAATCACATATCTGTTACATACCTGTTTGTCACTTTCAGGTCCATCTGTGTATGATTTGACAATATTTTTTTTTTGGTGTTACCTAAGTAAAGATTGCTTTTACTTAATTTATTTTGGTTATTAATTAAGTTTTTTTTTTACTTAATTAATATATTTGGTTGGTAATTCAGTCAAGTCTTTTTACTTAATTAAACTTTTGTGTTATTAAGTAATAATTCTTTTTTACTCCTCCCCAGGTTCAGTGATGCTTTAACACGTGTAATGTAATGATTGCATGTGGGGATAGCAAGTACAGTCTGCTTTTATAGGTATCTGCACATGTGCATGTGATGACCTCTGCACCAATTGGTGCCCAGCATTTGGTAAATGCATACAGCCTGCTGTGTGGTAATTGCAGTACTCACTGTCATAGCAACCCAATGCTATAAATTGCTAAGTTTTGTAGGCGTAGCCAATTCAGACTTCCAGAGTGGGGACCATGCTTGTTTGCTGTGGACACTGTTGTTTAAGTCAGAAAGTTGGTATAATTCTTTTATCTGAAGCTAGAGGTGTAGACAGTGATATACATGTTGTACTCAGACCTGACTGTTGCCACTTCCAGTACAGAGCTATCAGTGTAGAGTTTAACTCACCCCTACAAATGCTTACACAGGATATATGTGAGTATGTAGTTTCTTTTATGCTTATGTAATTAACTGCCATACAAAAGTAGTTATTGAGAAGTATTCTTTTGACACATGAACTGTTTGTGAACTGTTATACTGTGCATATTGATGTACTCACTTCTGCAGGGTTTGTGTATTTTTATTATTGACATTAGCACAGGATTCTCAGGTAAACTGGACAATTCCACTACTGCGTATGCCTACCTACATCCTTGGTTGACCCTAAACACACACGTATATTTAAAATTTGGGCGGGGGGGGATACAGACATACAGAGAGCATTACGTCTTATTGTGTGAGTGTTATCTCACTGGACTTAAAGGATTGGTGTGTACCTGTTAATTTATCAAGGCAGGTGGTCTAACTGCATAGTTCCCAACTGTGAACCTAATCAGATGGTAGCCAGATGTTAGCCTGTTATTCTTTGTCTCTGCAACCCACAGGTGTTTTCAGCACTGATACAATGGCATTGTTACAGTCAGTTGCTACCAGTACATGGCTACATCCTTTGGTATTTCTGTGTTATACTCCTACATAAGGGTATGCTTGTGGAAGTCCTCACAAAGCTATTTGCAGAGTGTGTAACAGCAGATAAGCTGATATGCCTGTGTGTTTGTGCCTCTGCCAGGCCTATGAAACACTCAGATACATATTTGCTTGGAGTCAGGGATAGGTAGTTAAAAGTGAGGTACACCTTCCAACTAATAAAGACAGTAAGTGTAGACTTGAGTGCAGCAGTGCATATGGATTAGTACTCTTTTTATGAAGTACAAGTGGTGTCTACTGTTATTATTGTCATTATTCATTGTGTAATACCCCACCTTTCTGACTGACATCAGTACTTTTCAGAGGGATTCAGAGGGACACAGCTAAAATATGTTTCACAATCAGGGACATCATGAAAAGTAGTCACAGTTAAGAAGTATGGCCTCTGGCCTAATCAGATATGCCAGTGTTTGTCCTGCTATGATACTGTGTGGGGGTTGTAAAGTGCCTCTATAACATTATTTGCTGCTAGAATGGCTGCTTCTCTTATCACAGTCATGTAATGCAATTCCACAACAATTGCTGGTAAAGATCCACAGAACAAGCTTTGTGTTATGGCCTTCCTATTTTTCCTTTACATTCACTCATTGTATTGCATGATATATTTATTTCAGCACCAAATTATTGCATATTTGCTGTGGCTTAGTACTTCTTCATGCAGTCAAGTGTGTCTAAGGTCTGGGGTTCAAGACTGACAGAGGTGTTTTATTTTGCTGCTGAGCAGAACAAGGGCCCTGACATACAGAGTGATTAAGGCACTTTTAAGCAGTTGTAAGCGGCTTTGTGCGAGTTTACGTGACACTTAGTGATGCTAAGCTTAGCGCACATATGCGCACACTCGCTCCAACCCGCTAACTACTGCTTAAAAGTGCTTACTCTTTCTAACCCCCGCGCTGATTTCTTTGAAAGAAAAGAAAATGGGGAGATAGGAAAGTGGTGAAAAAGGGGACACAAAGAGGGAAAGACAGTGGGGAAACCAGCTCGGGATGTGCAGGATGGGTGTAGGGAAGGTCCATAGCTGCCCACTTCTTTACCAGCAACAACTGTGCATATGTTACAAATTTGGAGTAAAATTTGAAACCTTCCACCCCTGAGAGAGGGGTGAGGACAACAAAGTATGTTGTACTGCCAATTCTAGTTATCAGTTTACATGTCCAGCAGACATGTGTGCAAAATGGGCAGCTATGTATGGGGCGTATTTTTTTTGTGGGAACAGATTGCCCTTTTTTTTTTTTTTTTCAGGTGAGAGTGGAATGTGAAGTAGAGGAAGTAGGTATATTTGGGGAGGTAGGTTGGGGAGGTAAACAGACAAGATAAACAAGATGCATACAGGGGCGGAGTATGACACATGGGGTGGGTGAACACAATTGACGGGGACTGATATTTGGAAATCGGAAGCCCATAAGCCCACAGATGGTAACAGTGGGACTGAGATCCCCACCCATGGGCAGTCACCACTGCACCTTCACAGCCCCGAGGGTGGCTGTGCTGGGGGATTCATATGAGGGGCAGGCTCACTCATGAGTCACGCCACTCTCGCCTCGAGCTGGCTTAGGGGATCAGTGACTAAACGTTGGATCTCCCTACGAACCACAACCCAGATCCTTCGGAGGTTGACAGGTGGCCCTTCTCCGCCCACGCTTGCAGGGGGGGATGAGCCCCATCCCTGCAGCGCTTCCACCCAAAGTTTGCACAGGACCAACAGAGGAGGGTAGCCCGGGCTGGGCACCGGACCTGCTGGTGCCAGGTGCAATTGCCAGCTGAGGAGGGTCATGTGGGTCCGCTGGGACCGGCCTTCCCATACGTTCTGTGATTAGGTGTGTTTAATTACAACAGAGACAACAGCATTCCAAATTAGTTGTAACAGCATGCAGCAATATTCCCATTAACACAACACACCAGGATCCTAACAGTTGAACAGCAAGCATAACACATGCATATATTGAACAACAGTGGACATTACAACAGCATGCAGGGGTGATTGGTGGCAACAGGCCACCAAAATTGTGGTGTTTGAACAGGGCACATGCATCAAAGTAAATGTAGATATTTATAGAACAATAGGACATTTGTCCCAACAAATGTTTTGAGATTAGACATACCAACTGAGGTGTGGAATTGCATTGTTTATGCACATACAGTAGGGTGTAAAAAGAAACCTCCATCAACATCTTATAAGTACTTTTACTCTACACTACATTCCTATTGACTGCAGGTGTATATCCCCTACATGTATTATTACACTAGGCAACATGCATTAGGTTGTGTAATGGGTTTGGCTAGTTCATTATATACCTGACCTATATCTCACATACTAACTTTCCAAGATGCAGATGTTACTGCTACATAGTTATATTTTTTATTTATATTTATGTATCTACATATCTGGATGTGTTCACGTAACATTTTCAGTTAATTTTCTACAGAACCCTACATTTCATGTAGCACATTCACATTTCTGGGGAACACATTGACAAGCTACTCGTATGCCAGATTTACCTATGCATGCCAGCCATTTACCGACTGTTGAGGACTGTATATATGCTTCACAGCTACTGGCACTTCCTTCGTCCACTTTATATGGGACTGCCCAACTGTGGGTTGACAGCACTTAATACAACAGTACTATTTATTTAATCTAAGGGTTCAACAACATTTCAAAGTAAGTGACACAGACACACTCCAAGTATTATACCTTTATTAATTACATTACACACTTTTCTACAGGCTCTCTCCTTTATTTGATATTACAGTGCATACAGAAGACTTATTCAAGACATATTATACCTTTATTAATAGGTTACAACACTCTTTTTCGGGCTCGCTCACTTATTTTATATGACAGTACATGCAGAGATATTATTCCAGACTTATTTTACCTTTATTAATGGGTTACTACACTCTATGTCTGGCTCTCTGACTTATTTTATATAACAGTACATGCAGGGAAATTATTCAGGGCATTTTATGGCTGTATTTTTGGGCTACAACAATTTTTTCAGGCTCTCTCACATATTTTATATAACAATACATGCAGAATAATTACTAACCTGCCAGGTGGTGCAGCCTTAGCAGCCAATCTGCATAGGCTTGCTGATTCACAGCATAGACACCTGCAGCTGTGAAGTAAATGAAGGGATATTGAGACATACCTATCCATTATATAGACTATATTAGCATGTCTTACATACTGCATTCCATGGCTACCTACTCAGTAGTGAGGCATCTTGCATGTGACGAGCCTCCTGGATCCATTGGTTCAGTAGGTCCTGCTTCCATCTCTTCAGGTCTGCATGGTGGTGATGGACCTGCTCACCTGTCTGAGGGGCGCCTGTGGCACTGGTGAGATCATGAGCTAACCGCTTCTAAGCCTCTGCTTTGTACTCCGTCCCTTGGAACTGGCCCTGCAGGAGTCTAGACTCATGACAGTGGACAAGGAGCCAAACCATGTATTTTGACTCCTCGATGCCCCAGTGTTGCGCTCAAAAGTGAGTACCCTCTCCAGCACCAGACATTCTAACTGCAGATGGGAGCTACAATCAGTTATGGTGAGTATTCCCACCTATGGAGCTTAAATATGCCGCATTTCCTGCATTTTTATGTGATTGGCCATTTTTGAAAATTCTCGGCTGACTGCAGACCTGCTTAGCAATGGTTAATCTACCATTGTAAGTATATGTATGTTAACAGTGGATGCTTCTACTAAGCTGTCATGGCTTAGTGGTTCAGTACTTTGATTATGGTGCACAGTGTCCCGCATTCGAACCTTGTCATTGCTTTTTATTTTACTACTGTCCAGACAGGCTAGGGGGTGTGGCTGTGTTTAGGCAACTTTGCTTTACGTTGCTCCACGTTGCCCTACGGTGCGCTGGTTAAAGTGGTGCACAGCTCCGCACAAACTTATTGCGCTGGGTAAAGCACTGCTTAGCTATGAGCAACTATATTGCGCTGGGTAAAGTGCTGCTTAGCTATGGGCAACTATATTGCGCTGGGTAAAGCACTGCTTAGCTATGGGCAACTATATTTTCTTGGGTAAAGCGCTGCTTAACTACGGGCACCTAGATTGCGCTGGGTAAAGTGCTGCTTCGCTACTGGCATTTCTATATCAAGATCCTTCTTACATTTCTATATATACATTTTGTTCACTGATGCATAGGCCATTTCAATGCTTTTTAGTAAAATTGTATTCATATATGTCAGGAATTATTTCATATACTAATTTAAAACATAAAATCAAAAGGGGAGTGGTGGGACTCAAACCGTGAATGCCTCCTCTTTGTGCGAAGGCTTTACCACTATGCTATTGCTATTTGGAGTGATTTGCATAAACATTTCTTATTATGCTCTTCAATGTCGACATTGCTAACTGCAGCTAAGCTATGGGCACACCCACGCAAACACGCGCAAATACGGGCAGCTGTATCGGGAATTATAAAAAAAAAATAAAGTTTTACATTTTATAACTCTACTGGGGGTTTACAATGTGAGGGAGTGTAGTGTTGGGTATGTAGACATTTGAGCGGACTCGCTCATGTGTGTTGACATTTCACAATTCAAACACTTGCAGGGGCATGGACCTTTGGACTGCTCGGCAGTCAGACACGCCCCCTGCCTTCCTGCATGGTCCATGTTAGACTTGGAGTGAGCGTGCCCTCATGAATATGCATGGCATGCTGACGTCATACCATTCAACTGCAGTTTCCGAGTAAGACTTATTTAGTCTTACACGGAGGATTTGTGAATCCGGTGGAATGTTTTTTGACTGATAATCTTTCATTTTTTTAAAAAATATACAAATTTTTGGGCATAACCTATGTTTGAGATAAAGGTTTCCAAGTTAATCATTGGACAATTAAAGTCCCTTGGAATATGGAGTTCCTGTTTATTGGGAGATCATTCGGGATATTTTGGAATCTAACATATTTTCCCAGGGAAATAGAGGGGTTTCAACCATAGGCTATGATCTGAAAGTTCTTCCTGTTTAGTGTGATTTGTTTCTAAATATGTTCTATTTGTGGGTCTCTAGGAATCTGCTTTGATGTGATGTAGTCACTCACAAATATAGAAACACCAACACAGTTTTCCTTGAATCTGAATGCATGGTAAGTAGAAAACCCGTGTGTTGATGGAATGTCTTCTGAGCATTAAACAAAGTTTCAGACATAACACTCATAAGAATGTATGCCAAATGTCAGAGGTCATTAAGGTTTGGTAACTTATTATTTAGACACCTAGCATTGTGAGGAGCTGCCTTGATATAGTCTTCAGCTTTTTTTTTTATTTGCTATTTAGGTTGGGAGTTCCATTAGCTGTACTCTTTCTAAAAAAGGAATTGCTTGGGGATCAAGGGTCATAGCTAGTATGCAGAAGCACTGGAATGACAGTTGCAAGCCATCCTTAACAAAATAAATAAATATGACTGACAGGCATCTTATCTGATGCTGCCACAAACTGGATTCCCCTAGACTGACCCTATCTATCAAATGATATATAAAAATCGGTGCATACTTTGATTATATATTTCTCATTCTGAAGTAGATATGAGCCTTCTCTACATTGATTACGTGTATAGATCTGGAATGGTAGGACTGCATACATATCTGCTGATTTCAGAAAATCTAAACATAGAGAAAGTTTTAAAACCTGAGGAAAACAAGTTTAACATAAGTTCACTGCTTAGTTTAGCAGAAGCACATTGGTGTCAAGCAGGAATGGAAATCAAACTTGAAGTAGACAAAAATCAGGCAGCAAATGAATGTGCCAAAGAAGCAAAAGAAAAAATATAAAGAGAAGGATAAGATGAGAAGGCAAGAAATCTATGGTGAGGATAATATAGAGGAACTGGGATTTATTGAAATTAGATACTAGTGTATATAGTAAATTAAGGGCCTCTCCTATTAATGTATATAGAAAGGATAGATCTTTTAAAAATCTATTAGAGGATAGTAAGTTAAAATTGACATCTAGGTCTTGTAGGCCGGTTGGGAATTTTAAGTGTGGCAGATGTAATAAATGCAAGCATATTCTTACATCAGGAAATAGGATTAAATTAGGGAAAGAAATTATATTTATTAGTAGACATTATGATTGCTATAGTAGAAATGTGGTGTATTTAGCTAAGTGCAATCAGTGTCCAGCATTTTATATTGGAAAAACCTGTTGTACACTTAGAGAAAGGATAGGAGAGCATTTGCTGGACATTAAACATATGAAAAATACTAATGCACTGGCAAGACATATTAAGATAAATATAGGTCACGAATTCCAATTTTGTATTATTCAGCAAGTTATTAAGGATAATCAAGGGCATATATTGGATGTCCATTTAGATATTAGTGAAACTAAGTGGCAAATAAGGTTAAATGCCACTAGTTATCCTAGAATTAATGACCATATTAGTTTAGCCCCATTACTAAAGTTAAGATATATACTGGGCTAAATTTTCTGCCATAAAATTTGTTTTTATCTAGACATTTTGTAACTTATATTGTTGGATTAACAAATCAAATTATTTTATTATTCATGTTGTACTGGTTTTATCTTACATATTTTTATATGTTTATTTTTATGTAATATTATAGTATGTTTTTATTCGTGGTTTTAGCTTATATATGTTTTTAGGTATATGTATGGTCTGATGGGTATGTGTCTTTAATTTTGTGGGAGTGTAATTAATCAATTAACCTGGGAGAATTATAAAGGGAAGTGGTTTCAGTATGATGTGTTAGTTCTGATGAAGTCTGTATAAGTTCAAGATGAAACCTAGGTCAACTTGTCTACAATTGTGAATTGTGTGTCTAATAAATGGTATATTTGAGAAGTTCCTTGGTTGGACTGATTTGGACTGATCGAGTTTCCGTGTAAGAATATTGATTCTTCAGTTTATCTGGATTTTTTGTTTGGCATCATGGAATCTGGGGCGGCCAATTCAGACATCATGGAGCTACTACTCAAAATTAATGAACAACTGTCTGAGTATACGGAGCAAATCAAAACTTTGGTGGAGCAACAACAGGCATCATCCCTTGGCTCCCCGAAAAATTTGGGTAGTCTAGGTAGTCTGGGCTTACCGTTAACACAGCCTACTCCCACAACAAGTAATAAGTCTGTTAATAAGGAGGCAAATGCCAATGAACATGTCAATGTACAGACCGGTAAGAGAAATGTTTTAGCAGCTAGTGGTTTTATGGAAAATCATTTGGATAAAATGCAGTGGAAAAATCTAAAATTTTATTTTCAGAATGGTTCAAATAGTCATAAAACAGGCTCAAAAGTTAACCTGACTTTAGTAGAACAATTAAAAAGTTTTGAAAAGAAATTGCATACTATGAAAAAGCTCCAGTTAGAAAACGGATATTTGAGTAGGAATATTGAACTAGAATTAGTGCCTCGGGGACTAAGATTATGGAGATATCCAAATGGTATTTCTGGGAACGAGGCAATGATCCAGGAAGTACATAAGCTTTTTGATCAAACAGGGTTGGAGTTAATGAGAATAATGATAAAATACAATGACGAAGTTATAGCTCGTTTAATGAATGAATTGGAACAGGACAATGACACTATACTAAGTGATTCGAATTTCGAGCATTATTTAACCAATTATCAAAACATTTTAAATACAATTGAAAATGACTGTTATACTATATTCCAAAGGAAAACACATAAAATACAGAGGGATACTGATGAATATCGTAATCAGAGGGTGTATCCCTTGTCCAAGGGTAATCGTAATTACATGGAATCAGCAACTGGTAATCTAAATGAAAAAGAAGGGGAAATTATGTCATCACGAAGGTTACCCCGAGACCCTGGTACAAGCTATTAAGGTGGAGATTATAGATAAAAGAAAGGGAGGGATTTATCAGCCCATATTAAAAAATGGTGCAGACATAGGTGAGTTGTTGGTTGAATTTGAAGTGAAAAAGGAAAATAAAATTAAGGAAGGTTTGTTTTTTATAACCACATATAATTGTGACACGGAATCTATGGTGAGGATAACACAGAGGAACTGGGATTTATTGAAATTAGATACTAGTGTATATAGTAAATTAAGGGCCTCTCCTATTAATGTATATAGAAAGGATAGATCTTTTAAAAATCTATTAGAGGGTAGTAAGTTAAAATTGACATCTAGGTCTTGTAGGCCGGTTGGGAATTTTAAGTGTGGCAGATGTAATAAATGCAAGTATATTCTTACATCAGGAAATAGGATTAAATTAGGGAAAGAAATTATATTTATTAGTAGACATTATGATTGCTATAGCAGAAATGTGGTGTATTTAGCTAAGTGCAATCAGTGTCCGGCGTTTTATATTGGAAAAACCTGTCGTACACTTAGAGAAAGGATAGGGGAGCATTTGCTGGACATTAAACATATGAAAAATACTAATGCACTGGCAAGACATATTAAGATAAATATAGGTTACAAATTCCAATTTTGTATTATTCAGCAAGTTATTAAGGATAATCAAGGGCATATATTGGATGTCCATTTGGATATTAGTGAAACTAAGTGACAAATAAGGATAAATGCCACTAGTTATCCTGGAATTAATGACCATATTAGTTTAGCCCCATTACTAAAGTTAAGATATACACTGGGCTAAAATTTCTGCCATAAAATTTGTTTTTATCTAGACATTTTGTAACTTATATTGTTGGATTAACAAATCAAATTATTTTATTATTCATGTTGTACTGATTTTATATTACATATTTTTATATGTTTATTTTTATGTAATATTATAGTATGTTTTTATTCATGGTTTTAGCTTATATATGTTTTTAGGTATATGTATGGTCTGATGGGTATGTGTCTTTAATTTTGTGGGAGTGTAATTAATCAATTAACCTGGGAGTGTTATAAAGGGAAGTGGTTTCAGTATGATGTGTTAGTTCTGATGAAGTCTGTATAAGTTCAAGACAAAACCTAGGTCAACTTGTCTACAATTGTGAATTGTGTGTCTGATAAATGGTATATTTGAGAAGTTCCTTGGTTGGACTGATTTAGATTGATCGAGTTTCCGTGTAAGAATATTCTTTCTAAAAAAGGAATTGCTTGGGGATCAAGGGTCATAGCTAGTATGCAGAAGCACTGGAATGACAGTTGCAAGCCATTCTTAACAAAATAAATAAATATGACTGACAGGCATCTTATCTAATGCTGACACAAACTGGATTCCCCTAGACTGACCCTATCTATCAAATGATATATAAAAATCGGTGCATACTTTGATTATATATTTCTCATTCTGAAGTAGGTATGAGCCTTCTCTACATTGATTACGTGTCTAGATCTGGAATGGTAGGACTGCATACATATCTGCTGATTTCAGAAAATCTAAACATAGAGAAAGTTTTAAAACCTGAGGAAAACAAGTTTAACATAAGTTCACTGCTTAGTTTAGCAGAAGCACATTGGTGTCAAGCAGGAATGGAAATCAAACTTGAAGTAGACAAAAATCAGGCAGCAAATGAATGTGCCAAAGAAGCAAAAGAAAAAATATAAAGAGAAGGATAAGATGAGAAGGCAAGAAATGTGGAAAAGGCATAAATATAGTTGCAAGTACAGAAAACTCCTGGAAAAACCTGATTTCAATCAGCATCTGATGCAGGAATGGTCGAGAGGTCAATTTATGCCAAAAGATGAAAGTTAATATTGAAGGCCCAGGACAGTGGACTACATACATGTTGGTTTGCAAAGTCCATTGAACATGTGGGAGAAATAACAAATGCAGGTTTTGAAAAACAGAACTGGAAAGAGTTGCACATGCTGTTACTGGGTATGATATGCTAATGACAGAGGGGCTGTATACTGAAAGGTGTAATAATGAGGCAAGACTGTTGCACTGATGATTGTGAAAACATTATGAAAAAAAATGCTGCTTCGACAATTTTCAAAGTGAGTTTCAGGTTACCCCTCCTTTCTTTTGTGGTGAACCTATGACACTGAACCCATATTCTTAGAGATACACTGTACTTACACACAATTCTTGAGCATTTTAATAGCACTATGCTACAACATAGCAAGCCATAAAATACCTGTAAAATATCTAGATCAGCATATGTTGCACTTGCATGCAGCTAGCAATTTAAGTGGTAACATCAGTACAGTGTAAACCAAACCCCAAGGTACAGTAGTCTGTTTGTAGGCTGGTTGGATGTTACACAATACAATATCACTAGGACAGAAAAAAATAAAAGAACTCACAGATTGTAAGTGATGGTGCATCTTTTGGCATGGTGGAACAAAGCATTACAGAACGTTATGCTGAAGTGCAGTATTTGCAGCTGCAGTGCTCTGTTATCCACATATGTGGACACTTGCCGTGTGCATAAAATAAAAGGAAATTGGAGAAAATGGAGATGAGAACACAAAATGGCTAAACAAAAGGACAAATGTGTGCAGGATGGCAATACATTTTTGTGGGTAAAGGGCCCCATTTTTTTTCTTTGCATAGACAGAAGGGAAGAATTAATGGGAGAAACTGAAAGACAAGACAGGTAGAAAAAGGAGTTAGGATAGTGTGCAGGGGAAGACAGCCATGTACACACACAAGTGCACACACACACACGTGCACACACACACACACACACACACACACACACACACACACACACACACACACACACACACACAAAGCCACAGAGAAATACAATTGGAGTGTACACACTAGGATGGGGATACACAGAATAGACAGAAACAGACTGTAGCTTGACAATTTTTGTTGGAAAGTTGGACTTATATAAAGGTTATCTGGCATGAAATAAGAGCAAGAAAAGGTTCATTGGTGTGTACTAGGCTAACAATCACATGGGTCTTTTTAAGCCTAGCCATGCATCCAAATCTCTGACAAGGTCTGATACCCTTGATGAGTGTTAGCAGGGGCTTGAGAGGTGAAACATTTACAAGCATGAGCCTGGGAGATGAACCATTTACAGCACACCTGTGTCCATTAGACACATAGGTGCCAAACCAGTGAAGAATTTCATGTTCACCATCCAATTGTCCAAGTTACACTTGAACTGGGCTAGGGAGGAAATCTGCTTCACATGGATGGGAAGCCTGTTGCAGAGAAGGGGTAGTCTCTGGGATACATACCTGCTTCTCCAGCAGGTTCTATTTATATCACAGGCAAGGTTTAAGTCTTTGAAATGGGTAACTGGTTCAATTTGCAGATATGCAGGAGATCCATCAGACTGGGATCTGACAGTGCCTTGTATGCCAGTCATAGAGCTAACCTCAACAGTCTATAGGAGACAGAATACAAGGATAAACTCTTGAGGTGGTCTGTATAGGACATGTTACGTATGCCCTGTATTCTTTTAGTGAGGAACTTCTGTGGCTATCTCAATTGTTGTATATGCCTGGCTAGGTACTTACCAAATGGAGCATTGTACTCAATGATAGGTCTGATGAATGCTGAATATAGTGGAGCAATGACTTCTTTGGACCTAGATGCCATACCTTTGTTTATAAGTTGCATAACATAGAATGATTTCCTCACTGCTGTAGACATGTGATGGCCAAAGGCTACATTACTGTCTATGTGTGTCCCCAAGTCACTGACTACTGGGTCTGCAATTAGGAGCATGTTGTCAACATGATAATTTCCAGGAATGGATGACTTCCTGAAGGATACTATTATGCCCTTCTTGGAATTTAGTTTTGGTCCACAGTTCTGGCACCAGTTATTTGTTTGTGTCAGCCCTTTCTACAGAACATTTGTGTCAGTGGGCAATTCAATTACAGCTCCTAATTTGCATTCATCTGCAAATTTAGTCAGCCAGAGGCCATTGACATTGGTCTTGACTTCAGTGAAGTAAATGACAAAAAGGATTGGTCCCAGGATCGAACACTGAGGGTCTCCACTTGAGAATGGCCCCTTTGTAAAGGTGGATTTCCAGATTCTAACTTCCTGGGTCCTATCTGTGAGTCAGCCAGCTACCCACCGGGTAACATAAGGGTTTGTCCTAACCTCTTAAGTTTGTCAACAATTCTCAAGTGGGGGGATTGTGTCAAATGCCTTGGCCAGGTCAAGGTAGGCAGTGTGAACCATTTTGTTCTCATCCATTGTTTTAGTGACCTTCTCAAAGAAGTCCACCATGTTGAGTAGGCATGACCTGCCCTTGATGAAATCAAATTGGGTTGGGTCCAGTAAAAATCAACAACAAGCCCAGTGATCAAAAAGAGCAGTCCAGATGTAAAACAAACACAAATTTTTAATGTCAGTAGAAAAACAGCACAACTCTCATTAGAAAACTTGGGTCCAGTGTCTAGAGGTTTTCTATGTCAGTATTGATCATTTCCATAATAATTATTCCATGGCTTTGCACATGAGAGAAGTAAAACTTATGTGTCTGTAGTTTTCAGGGTGTGATAGTAAGGGTCAGAACTTTGAATGTTGGCAGTATGACTGGTATAGGGAGAGAGCTAGCTGCTATGATGGACCAAAGGATGGTTGGTATATTGTGTGTGCAAGAGACCAGATGGAAGGGGAGCAAGGCTAGGTGTATCGGAGGCTGTTTCAAATTGTTTTATCATGGTGTGGATAGGAGGAGAAATGGCGTAGGCATTATCCTGAAGGAACAGTATACTAAGAGTGTTTTGGAGGTGAAAAGAGTGTCAGATAGAGTGATGTTTATGAAGCTGGAAATTGATGGTGTAATGATGAATGTTGTTAGTGCATATGCTCCACAAGTTGGGTGTGCGATGAATGAGAAAGAAAATTTTTGGAGTGAGTTAGATGAAGTGGTAATGACTGTACCCAAGGATGAGAGACTGGTGACTGGAGCAGATTTCAATGGGCATGTTGGTGAAGGGAACAGAGGGGATTAGGAAGTGATGGGTAGGTATGGTGTTAAGCAAAGGAATGTAGAAGGTCAGATGGTAGTGGATTTTGCGAAAAGGATGGACATGGCTGTGATGAATACATATTTTAACAAGTGGGAGGAGCATAGGGTGACATACAAGAGTGGAGGAAGATGCACACAGGTGGATTATATCTTATGTAGAAGGGCCAATCTGAATGAGATTGGAGACTGCAAGGTGGTGGCAGGGGAAAATGTAGTTAAGCAGCATAGGATGGTGATTTGTAGGATGCCATTGGTGATCAAGAAGAGGAGGATGAGTGTGAGGGCAGCACCAAGGATCAAATGGTGGAAATTGAAAAAGGGTAATTGTGAGGTGATGTTCAGGGAAGAGTTAAGACAGGCACTAGGTGGCAGTGAAGAGTTACCGAATAGCTGGGTAACTACAGCAGAGCTAGTAAGAGAGATGGCTAGAAAGGTGCTTGGTGTGACATCTGGAAAGAGGAAGGAGGACAAGGAGACCTAATGGTGGAATGAAGAAGTACAGGAGAGTATACAGAGAAAGAGGATGGCAAAGAAGAAGTGGGATTGTCAAAGAGATGAAGAAAGTAGACAAGAGTATAAGGAGATGAGGTGCATGGCAAAGAGAGAGGTGGTGAAGGCTAAGGATAAGGCGTATGAATAGTTGTATAAAAGGTTGGACACTAAGGAGGGAGAAAAGGACCTCTACCAATTGGCTAGACAGAGGGACTGAGCTAGGAAAGATGTGCAGCAGGTAAGGGTGATAAAGGATAATGAGGGAAACGTACTCACAAGCAAGGAGAGTGTGTTGAGCAAATGGAAAGAGTACTTTGAGGGGTTGATGAATGAAGAGAATGAGAGGGAGAGAAGGTTGGATGATGTGCGGATAGTGAATTATGAAGTGCAGTGGATTAGTAAGGAGGAAGTAAGGATAGCTATGAAGAGGATGAAGAACGGAAAGGCTGTTGGTCCCGATGACATACCTGTGGAAGCATGGAGGTGTTTAGGTGAAATGGCAGTGGAGTTTTTAACTAGATTTTTTAATGAAATCTTGGAAAGTGGCAGGATGCCTGAGGAATGGAGAAAAATAGTTTTGGTACCAATTTTTAAGAATAAGGGTGATGTGCAGAGCTGTAGTAACTACAGAGAGATTAAAATGATCAGTCACAGCATGAAGTTATGGGAAAGAGTAGTGGAAGCTAGGTTAAGAAGGAAGGTGATGATTAGTAATCAGTAGTATGGTTTCATGCCAGGAAAGAGCACTACAGATGTGATGTTTACTCTGAGAGTGTTGTTGGAGAAGTACAGAGAAGGTCAGAAGGAGTTGCATTGTGTCTTTGTGGATTTAGAGAAAGCATATGACAGGGTGCTTAGAGAGGAGTTGTGGTATTGTACAAGGAAGTCGGGAGTGTCAGAGAAGTATGTAAGAGTGGTACAGGATATGTACAAGGGTATTGTGACAGCGGTGAGGTCTGCGGTGGGAGTGACAGATGCATTTAAGGTGGAGGTGGGATTACATCAAGGATCAGCTCTGAGCCCTTTCTTATTTGCAATGGTGATGGACAGGTTGACAGACGAGATCAGACAGGAGTCCCCATGGACTACGATATTTGCAGATGACATTGTGATCTGTAGTGAGAGTAGGGAACAGGTGGAGGAGACCCTGGAGAGAGGGAGATATGCTCTAGAGAGAAGAGGAATGAAGGTCAGCAGGACTAAGACAGAATATATGTGTGTGAATGAGAGGGAGGAGAGAGGAATGGTGAGGATGCAGGGAGTAGAGGTGGTGAAGGTGAATGAGTTTAAGTACTTGGGATCAACAGTTCAGAGTAATGGTGAGTGTGGAAGAGAGGTGAAGAAGAGAGTACAGGCAGGATGGAGTGGGTAGAGAAGAGTGTCAGGAGGGATTTGTGACAGACGAGTACCAGTAAGAGTGAAAGGGAAGGTCTACAAGAGGGTAGTGAGGCCAGCTCTGTTATATGGGTTGGAGATAGTGGCATTGACAAAAAGGCAGGAGTCAGAGCTTGATGTGGCAGAGTTGAAGATTTTAAGATTTGCACTGGGTGTGACGAGGATGGACAGGATTAGGAATAAGTATATTAGAGGGTCAGCCCAGGTTGGAAGGTTTGGAGACAAAGCTAGAGAGGCACGATTACATTGGTTTGGACATGTGCTGAGGAGGGATGCAGAGTATATTGGGAAAAAGATGCTAAGGATGAAGCTGCCAGGTAACAGGAAAAGAGGAAGGCCTAAGATAAGGTTTATGGATGTGGTGAGAGAGGACATGCAGGTGGTTGGTGTGACAGAGCAAGATGCAGAGGACAGGAAGAAATGGAAACAGTTGATCTGCTGTGGCGGCCCCTAACGGGAGCAGCTGAAAGAAGGAGAAGGGTTTTCAGGGTCTGTAGGTGGCCCACCTTTGTTTACAGAGATAACTGTTGCTGTTGTTCATTCATGAGGCATGAAGCCTGTTTAGATGCTAGAGTTACATAACCCATTCAGACATACTGATAGATCATGATTCATGCTATATAAAAGAGATCCTGGGATATTGTCTGGACCCATTGATGCAGTGTTCCTAGTCTCAGAGAGAGCATTAAGGACCAGTACCCTAGTGACAGCTGTGGGAGGTATATTTGGTGATATTTCCTGATGGAAGGTTGATGAGGAGGAAGAGATAAAGATGAAGCTGAGTTTGTCATCCAGTAGGTTTGCTATATTTTTTGGCTCAGAGCAGGTGCTTCCATTTGCAATGAGCTCTGCGCATACTTGTGTATTACCTTTCACGTTGTGGATGTAGCTAAAAAATGCCTTGTGATTGTGTTTGGCCAAGGAGGCCAATTTTAACTGAAATGTGGCTTTGGTAGACTTTATTCATGCCATGAGTTATTTGTTTAGTTTGCTGAGAGTACTTTTATCCTTTTGGGTGTGTCACCTCCTAATTTTTGCCATGATTTTCTTCCTTCTATTACACAGCCTACTGATGTTGTGATTCCACCTGGGTAGCTTGTTTTTTTGAGTTAGTTCTGTACTTTGTCCTGGTGGGTACAACTGCCTCTATGCAGCTATTCATATGATCATAGGGAATTAATAGGCTAATGGCCCTAGTGTCCTAACAAGCCTAACCAAGTTCTACCCTTATTTCCACGATCAGCACCTATTGCCTCTGTCCAAGAGGGACACAGGTGGAACCCCTGGAGTAAGTTTACAGTTACCCATCCAATAGTTTAGATTGCATTTGAAGAGAACCAATGAGGTGCTCTGTTTGGCATGCTTGTATAGGGTTTCCGTATACATTTCTTTGTAGGCAGCGATGTTCTTAGGGTTTATGGGGGCTTGAAAGTTTGCCAGGTTATCACTTAATAGTAGAAAGTTAGCCTTAGAGAAGTTCCTGAATATTCAAGTGTTAGCTGGGGTTCCAAGTTTTATTTTTACTTAAAAGGAGACCACTTTGTGTTCTGACCTTACCAGAGAAGACATTACATTAGGGGGTGTGCAGCACTCTTCCAAATTAGTAAAGACCAGATCCTGTATGGTTGCACCCCTTGTTGATTTATTGACAGTCGGACCCTGGGAATTTGTGTTTCAAGATCCAGGAATATCTGTGCCTGTACATTTGGTTTCATATATGACTCCCAGTTAATAGTGGCATAATTAAAGTCACCCATAAATACAAAGAATACATGCTTGGCAGGGGGTAGTGTTGTTTATTTATTTCTTCAGCCCAGAGTGACATTACAAAGATCCATCATCATGAGATGGATTATAGTGGCCAATGGTATGGATGTGCCCTTCTCTTGTGGTGCTATAATAATGGTCATCTGGATTGTCATTCCATTAATCACAGTTATTTTCTTCTTAGAAATGTCATTCTTGTGTGTTTATGTCTTTCCTTTCTGAATCTGAAGATAGGGACACAGAACAGAAAGATTTCTTTGAAGTGAACGGATTCTCTGTCACCTCTCTTGCATTTCACTGATGTATTGTGCTGACAAGTCTATGTCAAATAATCAACCATTTAATTCTGAGATGGAAAGAGTGAATGTTTCATTAAACAAATGTCTTTTTAAGAGAAAATTAACATACTGAATGTCATTAGTTGGCCAACTACTAGAAGAAACATGCACACTGTGTCATTATGTCAACATGTGTAGTAAAGAAATACTATAGAAAACAATCATGTACATATTATAGGTTCATAGGTTCATATGTAGGTACTAGGCTATCGGCCCTGGGCCCTATACAAGCCCAGCCAAAATGGTACCCTGGCTTTTGCCTCCCAAGAAAATTATTTTCCTGTGCCACTGTCGAGCAGAGCCACAGAGTTGATCCCTGGGGTGAATTTCTTATTTCCCATCCAATCATCAAGATTTTTCTTGAAGAGTGCTAATGAGGAGCTTTGTTTGATATAGATAGGTAGTTTATTCCAGAGTATGGGAAGTCTCTGGGACAGGAATCTATCCCTCTGGCATGTTCTGTTTATTGTGGTGACAAGGTTTAGGACCCTAGAGCATGTAGCTCAAAGGGATTGGGATTTCTTTAAGTGGAGCATGTCCAACAGCTCTGGGTTTGACATAGCTCTGTATGTTAGTCAGAGATCACCTCTGAGTAGGCGATATGCGACGGAGTAAAGCTGGAGTTTTTTTGAGACGGTCTGCGTAGGGCATCTGTTTGAGGCCTGTAATCCTCTTTGTGAGGTATTTCTGCGGCCTTTCCAGTTGTTGTAGATGTCTTGTGAGGTACATACCAAAAGGGGCGTTGTACTCTATAATGGGTCTAATGAGTGATGATTAGAGGGAAACAATGACCTCTTTTTTTCTGGATGAGAAACCTTTTGTGATGAGGTGTGCCACATAGAAGGATTTCCTGACTACTGTGGCCCAAGGAGATTGCCAATATCCTGGCAGATCGATTCAGTGCCAAATTCATCCCCCTCTCACCCCCTAAATGGCCCATCTCAATAATGGAAGACTGCCAAATTCTGGTAATAACGGCCACACAGGTAAAAAACGCACTCTCCAATGCTAAGAATACAGCATCCATGGGACCAGATGACATCCCGGGCTGTGTACTACATGAACTACAATATGAACTGGCACCTCATGTTTAATCATAGCCTCACCTCAGGTTTCATGCCCACCGAGTGGCGCAGAGCTACAGTTATCCCACTCCACAAGGGGGGATCCACCTTGGATCCCGGAAACTACTGTCCCATCAGTCTGACAAGCCTTATCTGCAAGGCCATGGAGCGTATTATCATTGAACTTATAAACAAAGACATTGGCAACCTTCGAACACTGGACCCCACCCAGTTTGGGTTCGTGAAGGGCCGATCTTGTCTCCTGAACCTGATTGACTTCTTCGAATCAGTCTCCAGAGCCATGGACAAGGGTAAGGTGGTCCACACAGCCCATCTAGACCTTGCCAAGGCCTTTGACACCACCCCCCACTCTGGAATCATAGATAAACTTACTAAGCTGGGCATTAATCCCTATGTCACCCAATGGGTTGCTAACTGGCTTACTGATAGAACCCACACTGTAAAAGTAAGTGACTCCAAATCCAGCTCCAGACAAGTGACAAGTGGAGTACCTCAGTGTTCAGTCCTGGGGCCGCTCTTGTTTGGCATCTACTTCTCAGACCAACACTAAGGGACTCTGGCTAACAAAGTTCACAGATGACTGCAAACTGGGTGCCATTATTTAATCCCCAAATGATGCGGATACTCTACAAAAGGGCCTTGCAGAAACAGATGCTTAGTGCCAGAGCCATGGGCTCAAGCTCAATGCCAAGAAATGTATAGTTATCCCATTTGGGAAAAAACATGCATCTGTGAATTACCATATAGGTGGCAGTACACTAAACACTGAAAGTGTGATAAGAGACTTAGGGACACAGGTGGACAGTGGTCTCACCTTCGATAACCACATCGCCACAACAGTCAGGAAATCCTTCTATGTGACACACCTCATCACTAAGGGCTTTTCATCCAGAAAAAATGAGGTCATTGTCCCACTCTACTCATCCCTCATTAGACCCATTATAGAATACAACGCCTCATTTGGTATGTACCTCTCAAGACATCTGCAACAACTGGAAAGGCCGCAGAAATACCTCACTAAAAGAATCACAGGCCTAAAGCAGATGCCCTACGCTGACCGCCTTAAAAAACTCCAGCTATACTCCATCGCATATCATCTACTCAGAGGCGATCACTGCTTAACATACAAGGCCATGTCAAACCCAGAGCTGTTGGACATGGTACACTTAAAGAAATCCCAATCCCTCAGAGCCACATGCTCCAGGGATCTAAACCTTGGCATCACAATAAACAAAACATGCTGGAGGGATAGGTTCCTGACCCAGGGACTCCCCAGACTCTGGAATAGATTGCCCATACATGTCAAGCAGAGTGCCTCTTTGGCCCTCTTCAAAAGGAACCTTGACGATTGGATGGGAGAAAGGAAATTCACCCCAGGGATCACGTCAGTCACCCTGCTAGACAGGGGTCCAGGAAAGTAAATAGTGTGGGAAGAAATAGCCAGGGAATTGTTATGGCTAGGCTTGTATAGGCCCTAGCACTGATAGCCTAGTACCAACCTATGAACCTATGAACCTATGAATCAAAGGAGAGACTACTGTCCACCTGTGTCCCAAGGTCTCTTTCGGTGTTAAGTATACTACGGCCTATGTTGTAGTTCATGGGTACAGAGTTTTTACCAAAGGGGATAACAATGCACCTTTTGGCATTGAGCTTGAAGCCATGGCTTTGACACCAGGCATCTGTCTCAGTGAGACCCTTTTGTAGGATGTCTACATCGTTAGGAGTTTCGATTATAACTCCTAGTTTGCAGTAATCTGCGAACTTCGTTAGCCAAAGACCTTCTGTGTTAGCCTGTACTTCAGAGAAGTAGATACCAAACAGGTGAGGACCCAGGACTGAACCCTGTGGTACTCCACTTGTCACTGTTCTGAAGTCGGATTTGGAGTCAGTGTGGGTTCTGTCAGTGAGCCAGTCGGCAACCCATCTTGTGACATAGGGATTTATACCTAGTTTAGTGAGTTTATCTATAATTCCAGAGTGGGGGATGGTTTCAAAAGCCTTGGCAAGATCTAGATAGGCTGTGTGAACCACCTTACCCTTGTCTACGGCTTTGGTGACTGTTTCAAAGAAGTCTATCAGGTTTAGGAGACATGATCTGCCTTTTACAAACCCGAACTGGGTGGGATCCAGAGTTTGGAGATTACCAATGTCTTTGTTTATAAGTTCCATGATGATATGTTCCATGGCCTTGCAGACCAGTCTCATCAGGCTATTGGGGCAGTAGTTCCGGGGGTCCGTGCTGGCTCCCCCCTTGTGGAGTGGGATAACCATTGCTGTGTGCCATTCAGCAGGCACAAAGCCAGAGGTGAGGCTATGACTGAACATGGTACTTAGATGGGGTGCCAGTTCATTCTGTAGTTCATGTAGAATGCAGCCTGGGATGTTGTCTGGTCCCATGGATGCTGTGTTCTTGGCTTTGGAGAGTGTGGTTTTTACCTGTGCAGCTGTGATTACAGGAACTTTGCATTCTTCTGGTATAGAGATGGGCTTTTTAGGGGGTGAGAGGGGGGTAAAGTTAGCACTGAACCTATCTGCCAGGATGTTGGCAATATCAGTTGGGTCTGTATATTTAGTGCCATTGTGCTGTAACTCAGAGCAGATCTGAGTGTTGCCATTGAGATTCTTGACATAGATATAGAATGCTTTGTGGCTGTCTTTAGAATCAGTGGCGATTTTGTTTTCGTAACTAGCTTTGGTGGATTTTATCAGGGATCACAGCTTCTTACTGAGGCTGACCAGGGAGCTCCTCCACTCGTGGCATTTTACTCTTTTTTGCAAGAGTTTCTTCCTTCTGTTGTACAGTTTGTTTATGGCAGGGGACCACCAGATTGGCTTCCTTTTTCTAGGATAGCGTCTTGGTTCTGTTTGGGATAGCACAATCCATGCACTCATGTAAGTGCTTATAAAGTGCAATTGTGTAGGATTCAGTAGTCGCAACTGTATTGTCCATCTGCATGGGTGTCATGAAGTTCACCACTTCTGTCTTAAGAAACATGAAGTTGGCTTTAAAGAAACTTTTTACTATGGTTTCCTTAATGGGGGGTGGAGGCAGGATGTGGATATCTAGGGTAATTAGCTTATGGTCGGATTGGACCAATGAGGCGTTGACTTCAGGTGTGGAACACCGGTCACTCATATTGGTAATGACTAGATCTAGGATATTGTTGCCCCTGGTGGGGATGTGGATAAGTTGATCCAGGGCATTGGAGTTTATGAATTCCAGAAAGCGTTGAGCAAAGGAGTTGGTACATGAGTAGTTTTCCCAGTTAATGGTGGGGTAGTTGAAATCGCCCATTATTAGGGTGTTTGGTTGAACCCTAATATTTTCCAGTATATCAAGAAAAGAGGAGTGGGAATCCTAGGGCATGGTGGGTGATCTGTAGCGAGCTACAATTTGGATTGCAGTTTTGCCCAGAGTTAGTTGCACTTGGATAACCTTGGCTGCATTATGCTGAGCAACTAGCCTGGAGGTATGGACATCCTTAATGAATATGGACACACCTCCGCCTTTGGTGTTCTGGTCCAGGTTACATGGCCGAAAAGTGTGGTATGAGTTATAGCCTGGTAGTGCAGGGGTGCTCGCTGGAGCCTTGAACCAGGTCTCAGTCACTGCACAGATATCGATGTTCTCCATTTTAAGGAGTGCCTCGAGTGAGTGCATTTTGAGATTTAGACTTCTAGCATTGAGTAGCATCACCCTCAGTTTTTGCTTGCCTGTTGCTGTTATGGTGGTGAATTTGTCATTCGAACCTTGCCTAAAAAAGGCACTATAGGGGCGGCAAGAACCTTATCCAGTATCCGGAATCCCAGTGGTGACAGGTGTAGGCCATCTCTGGCAAAGCATCGTGGTCTATCGACCATGTCATCCCAGGCAGACAGACGCTGGATCCCTTTAGAATGGCACCAGAAGCTTAGCCAATTGTTAAAGTCGATCATTTTGTCCTTGTACTGCGGCATCATTCTGGGTGATGGCAGAATGCTACTCAGGGCTAGGGTCATACCTGCCCTGGCTACAAGATCAGAGAGCTCTTCCATGTCTCTTTTCATGTAGTCCAGAGAGGTATGTCTCAGGTCGTTCACACCAACATGGACAATGACAGAATTATATTTGTACTTGTTGTGGAGTGACCTGAGTGCGTGGGTTATGTATCAGATCCTGGCACCCGACAGGCAGCTGACAGTAACCTTCGCCTTGTTTAGCCTGGTGAGTGGGACATCAGTGTGCCTGACTATAGAGTTGCCTATGATTAGTGTGTTGGGTACGTTGTTTTGCCTTATTGGCTGTGGTTGAGTGGCACATTGAGTCTGCGGCTATGTGTCATTTGAGTTGTGTTGGGGGGGTGGAGGTTGCTTGCATTTCTGCTTTGGAGGTCTCTGTTGCTTGAGCAGATTATTATTGAGAGCCTCCGCAAATGTTTTTGTGTTTCTATGTGTGGATTTTGGCGGCGTAGATTTAGTGAGACTATGTGATGAGTGTGGTGTGGTGCAAGTGTTTACCTTCTCCTCTTGACTGTCAAGTTCAGTCTTGATTGGAGAGAGCTTTACCTCCAGTTTGGCTAGATAAGTGCATCTCTCACAGGTTGTAGTGTTGGGTGGTAGGAGGAGAGAGTTGTCTGTGTACATGAGGCAATTTCTACATTGCCCCAAGATGCCCAGATTCATGAGATAGACAGGGGAGAACACTGGGAGCTGACCCTTGGACATGCCTGAATAAACAAACTACTTTCCTCTAGATAAGTGAGGAAAGTGAGTACAAAAGCTGTTTTTCTCTAAGCAAGTGAGGAAAGTAAGTACCAAAACTGTTTTCCTCTAGGTAATGAGGAAGGTTGAGTGCTGTAGTAATTAATAGGTTATTTAGTGCTTACAAGTTCTGAACAAGTGCTGATCACGAATAAGCAAATTCAAGTGCTAAAAGTAAGAATCTGTATCTGGACTAAACTAGTTACAGGAAAGGGGGGAAACAAGTGCAAATGTGGGCTTTTAAATCAGAAAGTTGAGAGAGATGGAAAAACTGCCCAAACGGCCAATAACTACAGTTTCTAGGCCAGAACCACTCCTAATGTGGTAGATAGGTTACCTAGTGCTTACCACTCCAACTGATAAGCTAGAAGGCTTCCCTCCAACACAGAAAGCTTGGGGGGGGGCTCAGAAGCTTACATACAGTCCTGGATACATCAAATCTGAATTTGGACTACACTAGTTACAAGAAAGGTATTTTTTTAAATATATATATATATATATATATATATATATATATATATATATATATACAGAAAAGTAGCTAAAACAGCAGTCAAAACAATTCAAATGCAGTGCAAGCTAGCACATGAGTATGTAGCAATGTTAGACCAAACAGTTTAAAAAATGCACTCTTTCAGGACATAGGAAGGCTCCAGCAATGATATGCAGACTTTTTTACTAAGAGGGTTTAACTTTATGCAAGTAATCCTTGAGATGGTCAGATAACACACAGTATGTACAACCAGTTATACCAACTTAAGACACAGAGAAATAGGGGGAGGGGGAAAAACACCTTCAGCAGAGATCTAAAAAACTATACAGTGAAGCAAAAATAACAGTGCAGAACTCTGAAGTCAGCCAGCAATGATAAAATTAGTCAAACAACAACTACCAGTACACAACTCTGAAGTGCCAGAAAAATATACGGTACTTTTGTATTATCGCAACCAGATTTTTGGGGTTGCGAAATTCGCTTCCTGGAACAGAAACAACTTCAGGAAACACTGTTCAGTATTATTTGAAGTTGTTATTGCAGAAAAATAAGTTTGAAGTACCTTCAGGCTGACATACTTTTCAAGAAACCATCTTCCTGTTACACACGCACACTTGAATTGTCATGGAGGCTCTCTTTCTGACGAACGGAAAGCCTGTCATGCAGTATTACAAGCAAAGCTAATTACATGTGTGATTCTACACTTATTTTGGTAATAAGGACATGTATGTAACCTGGTATGCGATGTAATTCTTTATTACATGAAAACTTAAACAGTATACTAGCACTGTCGGACTGTATATCCTATGTAAAACCAAACAGATTTACTTTCCTTTAACTCTTGCTCCAACTTCTTCACTGCACTGCTCACCTTTACAAAGCGTATGTCATGAAAAAAAGTGACATGCTGTCATTTAAGTCCATAAAGAAACAACAAAAGTATGCTGTTAACATTTTATTGATAAGACTCCAGAAAACAAACTGTATTACTGAAAAAAAAACAGTATTTCACATTTCAGCAACATTAACAAACACATTTCAGGATCGGGAAGCAACTGTTGCTGCCGTGAAAGATCTGGTTGCGATAATACGTACCAAATATACTCAGCTCTGTATATCTCCAGATAGTTTGAAGAGCACTCTTTCAGGACACAGGAAGGTTCCAACAATGATATGCAGACTTTTTTACTAAGAGGGTCTAACTTTATGCAAGTAATCCTTGAGATGGTCAGATAAAACACAGGATGTAAAACCAGTTATACCAACTTAAGACACAGAGAAATAGCGGGAGGGGGGAAAAACACCTTCAGCAGTAAATATTATGAAATATGCAATTATATCTTTCAGAAAACCCTGTAAATACAAAAAGGTAACATAATGTGTGATAATGATTTATAACAGCATAAGTGTAAAGTAAAATGGCACATTTGGTTCAGTTGTAGATGCACTGTATTTTTAGCAGACCTTGACATTTGTAGGGTACTATTATATAGTTCAGTAGTACAGTGTATATAACATATAGGGTGAATATAAAGGGTGTTCTTTTCTGTTCTTTTTTCTCTTACTGGGTTACTCTTATGCTCGTGATGTTGGCCAAATATGGCAAATCAACGATTTGAATTTCGTTGAAGTTCATGTTCGCTTAATGAAACATTTGCTCTTTTCATCTCAATGAATAGAGGTTCGAGGAATTAAATGTTCGATTATTTGGCAAAGAACCCTGTGCTAACACATGGATGTATGTGTCATACTCATGCAGAGTACATCAGTACCCAGCACTGGAGGTAGAAGAAGACTAAAGTATTGTCAGGCAATGACATCAGTTTAGAAAGGTAAGCAATCTCTTTTTTTAAATAATGTCATCGTACCTTGGGGTACCTTAAATATGAATGTGTTTTTACTTGATGGTTCCCTATATGAAAAAGCTTCACTTAATATGGTTAACATCTCATATAGAACACTTGATTTTCTAAATAAGGATATAGAGGACCAGGGACAACTTGAGCATGAGGTGGCAGAGTTTCTTTATACTGAGTACCCCAAGGTACTTAGCATCTTCGGGATTCCGAAGATGCATAAGGATAAACATGACCCTCCCATGAGGCCTATAGTTAATGCCTCTTGATCTAAAACACATACCTTGGGGAAGTATATAGATTTTAAACTAAAAGAAGTACTTAAGAATGAGGACCACGTGTGCATTGATTCCTGGCACTTTTTAAGGAAAGTGAACAACTTAAAATTTAATAGTAATGTTTCCTTTCTCACAGTGGATGTGACAAATTTATTTAATGCAATTCCCCATTCCATTGGAATTGAATTGTTTCTGGAATTTTTCTATGACTATTGTGAATTTAGGAATGAAGAAGTAGATGTTTTGGGTCTATATTAAATAAGTGAACGCTTAACAAAGCGAACGCATATTCATCGACCCTAGTTCAGCGAATGCTGAAAATGCCAAACACTCGGAACAGAGATTTTTTTCCCAAGGCAAAAAAATCGTTGTTCCACAAAAAAATAAAAATAAAAAGATAAAAAAAAACTTAAAACAGTATTTAATGTGGGGGGCTTCACCCCACCCCCTACTTAAATATACCAATTCCGAGATCGCACCACAGTGAAGGAAACGGCAAACTCTCAAAACTGGCCCAGAGATTTCTTTCCCTGAGAAAAAATTAGCTGGAGGACAACAAGGGTTAATGAACAGATTAGGGCTTGAACAACATTTTGTTTTCAGGAGAGGTTCCACGATAAAAAATATGTTAGAAAGCAACATAAATAATCATGATAGAAAAGGGAACATGAAAAGATGTGATTTTTGCTCACAATGTATTTACATAATTGATACAGACTAAATTAGAATTAATAGGACTATCATAAGATTTAAAAGTAACTATAGCTGCGATTCAGTTTGAGTAGTGTATGCCGCCCTGTGTTGCCAGTGTAATGTTTTTTATATAAGAAAGACTAAAAGAAGGTTGAGAGAAAGAATATACAAACACATTAGGGACATTAGAAATAAGAACACTAAAAATACTTTATACAGACATTTAGAAAGGCATCCTATGCACAGTTTCAAATTTGTTGCCCTGGAAGGGCAGAAAAAAGATTTACAAGGAGGGCCATGGGATGATCTGTTAGAATTTAAGGAATTATGCTGGCAAATACAACTTAATGCTTACACATTGCCAGGGTTAAATGATTATGTGAGTATAGGAAGCTATTTACAACTACGCTCCTATGCCTTTTAGATAGAGAGAGAGAGAGAATAAAAGAGACTTTGGGGGAAGTCCTTTTATGGTTTGCCTATTAAGTATTAAATAGGTATTTTAATGTTTGTTTTTCATTGGCTTCTATTTGTCATGTGTGCTTCTGGTTTTATATTTAAGTGTGATACTTGCTTTTTAATTTATTCTGAAGAAGTCTGAAGTTACAAGCAGATGAAAGCGCTGAATAAAGACTTTGCTGGCAGATATATTTGGTGTGCTCAGTTCCTAGTTTGTGACTGTGAGTCTCTAGGAACTGATACGTTTCAACTGTTGGTTTTCTTTGGTTCTAGGTTTTGTTTATCCAGCATCACCTACAATGCAATATAACAGTTTTGAGAGGAGTTAATAGATTTGAAACATAGTAAATGTAGTTATACTCCTTATTGCTAGACTGCAATACCTGCATTTATCGACAAAATGCCCCTGTATAATTTTGCTGTGCAGAAAACAGCAATATAGATGAGATATTTGTCATATGTGATCATGTGAACTTCTTGGGTATAAACCCCACACACAACACACTACCTGGTAGTTCACATAATGCTAACAGTCTACTTGCAAACCTCTGCAGTTGTGGTGAGGTGAGGCTTTTATTGTCACATGTCTGCAGGTTCTGGCACCCAATATCTCAGTAACATAGGCATGTGTTGTAAAACTTACTTAATAGGCTAGTTCTCTCCCGTGTTGTGCTAGGAAACTGCATACTTTCCTCTATGTGTAGAAGCTTATGTTAAAGAACTTGTTGAGTATTCTAGATGTGGAGGCCTGTAAAATGACAAGCTTATTACCAGATGGCCTTGTAAGGGTCCGGTACATATAATATAAAAAGGTAAATTATGCTTGTTGCGATATGCCGTTGTATAGTCAGAGACATATCAGTGCATATTTACTTCAGCTAAGACTATGAGTCATTACTGTGTTCATCTGGCATGTGTGTGTGTTTGTGTGTGTGTGTGTGTGTGTGTGTGTGTGTGTGTGTGTGTGTGTGTGTGTGTGTGTGTGTGTGTATATATATATATATATATATGTATACATATATACATTTAGGGCCTAAGTCCCATACCCTATTTCATTTGCATGTCATTATGAAATCATTTGCATATGTATTCTGCTGCACATCTGTTTCCATTGTACTTTATTGCAACATGACACTGTGAATTACTCTTGGCCTGCTCTAGTCTGTGCATTGCTGATCATGGCTCAGATATGCACTATGTACTACACAGTTTGTCTAAAAATCCCTTGCATAATGATTGTTGTTCATGCTGTCCACTCACATAGATAACAGCAGCATTTAAAAAAAATCTTACTTTTCTCATTTCTGAAATGTATAATTTAATTATATGCTTTCTTTGATTAATGTAACACCTATGAATGGACTGAGAACTTACATACCACTCCACAGGAATAACAGAAATAAAAAAAAAAAAGACACATTTAAACACATTTATGCATAGCTCATAAGTTGGCATCATGGTATGTAACTGGGAACATTTTTCAACACGCAAAGGTTTACTGAATGTCTCCTTATCCTGCCATTTGTTAGTGGAGACTAAGTTTGCCAAGTTTCATTGCCTTTTATAAAAAAATGTTGAGAAGTTATTAAAATGTCCCTCTGCCATATACCTAATGTTAAAACATGCCAGTTTCCTCTTGGTATATTGCCTCTGTTCTAGATGGGTTTTGTTCACTGACTCTCTTCAAGAGAAATCTTGACGAGTGGATGGGAGATCGTAGGTTTACCCCGGGGGTCACTTCTTTATCACTGTTAGACAGAGGTACAGTAAACTAAACCTTAAAATGGGCACAGTATACTCATTCCAAGGGGTGGTGAGCCAAACACACTCTGGCTAGGCTTATAAATGCCCTAGGGCAGATAGCTTAGTATGAACCTATGAACCTATGTATATGTAGTTGCATAAAAGCACAGACTCCTACAATCCTTTCAAGAATAGGGACTTATTACTGTGTAGCTTTGCCTTAGTCCTTTATCTTGCTCCAAACGCACTTTCTTTGGAGCTTTGAACACTTCTAAAGCAAAAGTGTTTTACTTTGCCTTCTTAAATTCATCATGATGTAAAGCTTTTAATAAATGTGGGATGTGTGCTGCTTTCAAGGAGAAAAATATTTGAATAATTACTTCTAAATATTCTGCTATGCTCTAGCCTATTTAGTTCAGCTACTAATGCAATAGCTGAGAGATACACCATTTTATCACAGAAGTCTAGATTCAAAATTCTTGTTTTAAAATTAGATGGCTCGTTTTGGTTGGGCTTCCACTGCAAAGTTCTCTAATGACTAAAATCAGCTATGTTGACATGTTACTACAACCATTACATGTGTTTTACCTTAAGAAAAAAAGCTATGCTAGCTCAGAAACTGCTTTCAAAATGTCCATGGTAATAAGCCAAACAGAATCAAAGACAAGTGGTTATTCTGAACTGAAACCCATCAAATACTACCTGGAGAACCATAAAAGAATGAAGAAGGGGAGGGAAATATTTTATTTTTCTAATGCAGTTCTGTGTTCTGTAATTCCTGCATGTTCAGAGTAAATGCGTTGTTAGTCAAAATTACAGGCTTACGACATATTCCAAATTGCAAGGATTCAATTAAATAAATCTCTTTTTTTGTGTAGCATTTCATCACCATGGTAGGTTTTCATGTTGTTGTTTTTGATGTGTCTTTCGGCTTATCCCGGTTAGGGGGCACCACAGCGAAACTCCGGTCCGCTAATGTTTGGTAGTGGATTTTTACGTGCCGAGTTACCAGCCCTGACACACAACCTTCAACGAAGGCACGCCCATTCACACATGCCTCCACCCAGAAGACACTCTACCTGAGAATCGAATGGGACAACGTCTTGCTGTGAGGTGACAACGCTACCGCAGCACCACTACCGCACAAAAGGCATAATTACCTTCATATTGGCAGTAACATTTTCATGACCTGTCCTGGTTTTGAAGTTTTCATCCTACTGTGAGTGGCCTTTTCATTTATAAGAATGTGTCACATCTAAAAACAGCTCCATTAAGCTTTCAGATCTCATAAGATAATATACCTCTCAACTTCTTTGTTCATCACTTCTGAACAAAGCCAAAAGAATGCATGGATGAAGGCTTACAATCAGAAGCAATGTTTAAATATTATTCTAATTCACTTAAAGTTAATACAACAACAAATTTTGCATCAGCATGCATTTTCTGGGCAATAAGATATATGAAACTCTAATAACAGGCTTTATTAACTGAAATGATTTAGCAGAAAATCAGAATATATTACAATGTGACACAATGATCTGAAACTGCCTTATCTAACACAGGGCAAAAATATGAGGCAAAATCATGGACATTTTGAATAATAATGGATGATTGAATGGTATGCTGGAATCTGTATCTGCTTTCTCAAGTCAGATGTTTTTAATGTGAAGTGTAAATATACCAGTTTTATATCTATGTGCCTATATATATATATATATATATATATATATATATATATATATATATATATATATATATATATATATATATAATATATAGGTTCATAGGTTCATAGGTTCATACTAGGCTATCTGCCCTGGGGCAATTATAAGCCTAGCCCGATTTTGTTTGGCTTACACCACCCCTTGATTTGAGTATACTGTGCCCTTTTTACGGTTTAGTTTACTGTGCCTCTGTCTAATAGTGACACGGAAGTAATCCCCGGAAAAAACCTACGATCCCCCATCCACTCATCAAGATTCTTCTTGAAGAAATTCAATGAGGTGCTCTGCCTAACATGAACTGGAATTCTATTCCAGAGTGAAGGCAGCCTCTGGATTATGAATCTGTCCCTCCAGCAAGTCCTATTTATTTCTGTGCTGAGGTTCAAGTCACTCAAGTGTGTGGCTCTTAGGGATTTAGATTTACTGAGGTGGAGCATGTCCATTAATTCTGGATTGGACATAGCTTTATATGTCAGGCATAGATCGCCTTGAAGTAGGCGGTATGCAACTGAGTAGAGCTGGAGTTTTTTTAAACGAGCAGCATATGGCATCTGTTTGAGTCCCTTGATCCTCTTGGTGAGGTACTTTTGGGGTCTTTCTAATTGCTGCAAGTGTCGGGTAAGGTACATCCCAAAAGGGGCATTGTATTCTATGATGGGCCTGATGAGGGATGAATAAAGGGGCACGATTACCTCTCTTGATCTAGATGTGAATCCTTTCATGATGAGGTGGGCCATGTAGAAGGTCTTTCTAACCACTTTGGCAATGTGGTTGTCAATGGAGAGATTGCTATCAACTTGGGTCCCCAGATCCCTAATTACTTTCTCTGTACTTAATGGTTTACCGCCTATGTGGTAGTTTGTGGGCACATTGTTTTTGCCAAAGGGTATGACTATACACTTTTTGGCATTTAGCTTTAGACCATGGCTCTGGCACCAGTTATCCATCTCTGTGAGACCTTTTTGAAGGATGTTTGTGTCAGCTGGAGAGTCGATTATGGCACCCAGTTTGCAGTCATCTGCAAACTTGGTGAGCCATAGTCCTCCCACATTGGCCTGTACCTTGGAAAAGTATATACCGAACAAGAGCGGTCCCAGGACAGAACCTTGTGGGACACCACTTGTGACTGGTTTTGAGTCTGACATGGCTCCAGCAACTCTCACTCTGTGGGTTCTGTCTTTGAGCCAGTTTGCGACCCATCTTGTGACATAGGGGTTTACATTTAAGCTGGATAGCTTATCTATGATGCCCGCGTGGGGTATTGTGTCAAATGCTTTTGCTAGGTCTAGATAGGCTGTGTGGACTATCTTCCCTTCATCTATTGCTTTGGTGACTGTTTCAAAGAAGTCAACCAGGTTCAAAAGGCAGGATCTGCCCTTGACGAAGCCAAATTGGGTAGGATCTAGTGTCTGTAGGTCCCCGATGTCTTTGTTTATGAGCTCCATGATGATCCTCTCCATAGCCTTGCAGACTAAGCTAGTCAGGCTTATGGGGCGATAGTTTCCCGGATACGTGGAGGCTCCACCTTTGTGGAGTGGGACCACTGTTGCAGTACGCCATTCTGTGGGCACATATCCTGTAGTGAGGCTGAGATTGTACAGCTGTTTTATTTGAGGGATTAGTTCTTCTTGGAGTTCATGTAGGACGCAACCCGGGACGCCATCTGGTCCTACGGAAACAGTGTTTTTTTGCTTTGGAGAGGGCAGCCTTCACCTGAGCATCAGAGATGTTTGGGAGGCAGCCCCCTGCCGGGATAGACACTTACTCTTTTTTGGGGGAGGGGGGGGAGTTTGCACTGAACCTGTCTGCCAGGATATTGGCGATGTCTGTGGGTTCAGTGTATTTTTTGTCGTTTAGAATCAACTCAGAACAAGTCTGGGAGTTGCATCCCAGGTTCCTAACATAACTGAGAAAAGCCTTATGATTGTCTTTAGTGTCCTGTGCAATTTTTCTCTCAAAGCTGGCCATGGAGGATTTTATGAGGGATCGTAATTTTTTGCTAGTACTGATCAGAGATGCCTTCCCTATTAGGGATTTTGCTCTATCATGTAATATCTTCCTCCTTCTGTTGTATAGTCTATTTATGGCTGGGGTCCACCAGACTGGATGCCTGCCTTTGGATGATTGGGTCTTGGTTTTGTTTGGGATAGCTTGATCCATGCATTCCTGGAGATGTCCGTAGAATGCGTTTATATAGGATTCTGCAGTTTGGGCCATAGTTTCCACTGGCCTTGGGGCCTTGAAAGATTTCACTTCGGTTTTGAGAAGTCAGAAGTTCGGTTTTGAGAAGTTTTTCACTGTGGTTTTCTGGGCTGGGGGTGGGGTCGGGATGTGGATATCCAGTGAAATTAATTTATGGTCTGATCTTACCAATGAAGGGTATACTTCTGATATGGAGCATAGAGTCCCCATGTTGGTAATGATCAGGTCTAGTATGTTATCCCCACCGCAATGTAGCTCAGAGCTGGTATATTTAAGTAGCAGGGGGTGTGACACATTTAGTTTTTTTTTTTTTTGCTTGTATTTTTTTTTTGTTACATGATCGATGTTTCAAATGTTTCATCATATGGTCTCGGCCATATGAAAGTCGATCATTTGAGATTTTGATCATGTAAAGTAGACCCATATATACATATATATATATATATATATATATATATATATATATATATATATATATATATATATATGCACACACACACACACACACACACACACACACACGCACACATGATAGGATATGGTGTAGTTTGATATCTGCATTATACTGAACAGCTTTACATTGATGTGTGCAGATAAGTGTCCATCTGCATTATGTTTATTTTTAGCAGTACAAGTGAATCTCTCAGTTTAATCCACTTACACTGCTCCCATTTTACAGCTCCATGTGTGTGTGTTGTGCAAGAACACAGCGTAATAAGGTAATTTGCCATTTTCTCAACTGTTGTGCAGTCTTGGAGTTGGTATATTAAAAGCAGGTGGAGGTTGGTGGATGCATGTATGTTTGCACCCTGCAGGTGAGGGTGTGTGGTGGTGCCGGGGGGGGGGGGGGCTGATGACTAGTGCATGTAATTAGGTCTTTGAATCATCTATTCAATATAAACCCATAAGGTGTATGTGTTCCATAATGCAGTTTTGTATCACTGTGCCACATCACTAGTAGTTGTTAGCTACAACAGGTATATAGTGAGACTTGACATGTCCGGAGTTAGTATTCTGTCTACAAATGCTTAAAAGGTACATAAATACTGCATTTCTGATACTGCCAGGTATGCTTCGTAGGTCTTTTAGCAGGTATAATGGCAAACCACACTGAAATACTTGGAGTTACACCTCAGTTTTGGTTTTATATTCTGTCTTTTTTACCTCTGTGACAAAATATGCTGTACACCAGTTTTAGACAGTAAGCTTTGTAAGTGAGTTTTAATTAGTTTATTACTTTGCAGAGTTACAAATAAGAGAGGCAGAAAAATGTATTTAACATTAGTGCATTAAAGTATTTGTTTTCCAATTTGTTCCCTATCTGGAATATCATCTTTCTGTATGCAGTCTGCTTACCCTCCCCTTGCCCATATGGGTGTTCCAGTTTTCTCCTGTGGGTGCAATGCTAAAAGCCCAAATCACTTATAAATGTGCATGTCATGTGTGAGTGCATGTCTATAAAACTGAAGTGGATTAAGCTGGTTACTGGAGAATGATTACAAATGCTAAAGGAATACAAGTAACACTTAATACAGCTGCATAATGCACTTAGCAGAGACAAGGAAGGAAAAGAAACATGGAGAGTCGGAAAGAAGTGCACAGTATGATAATTTTATTATATGCATAATAGTACGAGTGTCCCATAAATTTATGTGAAGCATTGATCTTGTTTGATGAAATGGAGACTTTTTCCTGTGCTTGACCACTATATTTGATAACTCTGATGGATTTCCTATAAGATCTCAACCCAGCCAGGCTGAGATGGGAGAAAGTTGATTCCCAGTCCATGGTAATTTTTTTTCTTAGCTGCCAACAAATGCCCACAGAAACTTGTTTTCTGACCTGTGGCACTCACAGGAATGAGAGTTTTGAAAGGCTACCATAAGTTTGATAAAAGCTGTACTGTACATAATTACACAAGTCTGAATAATATACTTCCAGAAGTATGACTTAGAAAATATTAAATAAAGGAGAATGCATACAACAGAAATACACTACACATGGAAACACATTTTTGTGATAGGGCTATCCCATACTTCTCGGATCATACTGCAACTGTATAATAGAGGATCAAACCAAGAAATAAGGACTAAACAGAAACGTTCTACTTTTTATACGCATGACTTTAATGAAATTAGAAAAATTATCTCTAAACACTGGAGGATGCTGATTGTTGACCCATTAATTAAAGATATCGTTGGTGAATATCCACAGTTCATTTTTAAGAACAAGAAGAATTTGCATAGAATTTTATGTTATCCCAATAAAATGGAAGCCGTCAGTAATAGCTCAAGTAGAAATGGTACGTATCCATGTAATAACTGCCCATTTTGTACCTATATTTCTAATTATAATATGTTCGTCCATCCGACTACTTCTGATTGTTTTCAGTTTGAAGTTATTGCTACATGCAATACTGAACATGTAGTTTATATGGCAATCTGTACTTCCTGCCCTGCCTTCTATGTAGGTAAAACTGATAGAAGGTTCAGGGACAGGATACGAGAACACCTTTACAAGATACGCATTCAGTCCAGTAATAATGCTTTATCTAAGCATGTTCTTGCAACAAACACCAATCACACTTTTAAATTTATGGTCCTCCAGGTGAATAACCCTAGACCCAGAAAGGGAGATATTAGAAACTATACAGAAAGAATAGAGATTAAATGGATCGTTATACTCAAGGCACATGTTAGTCCAGGCCTGAATGATAAAATTTCACTTAAACCTGTTTTGAAAAACAGGAGACCATTTGTTAGGTAAAAATCTTTTTCTATATTATTAGTTCTTAGTTTTATATTTGACTTGTATAAATGTGTTTGTTTTTTATTGAAGCCTTTTAATATAAATTTTATATAATTATATAGGTGTGACTGGATATTTTCTGAGTATTATTTTTATAATGAATAAGTTAGAAGTAAGATAAATGCTTTCTATAAGCTTTCATAGATCTGCATATAATAGCGTAGTGATAGAGACGTTGGCTGAAGAGGAGGCAGTCATGGTTCGAGCCCCCACAACATCAGTTTTCATACAGAATCGGGCTAGGCTTATAACTGCCCCAGGGCAGATAGCCTAGTATGAACCTATAAAAAAGGGCACAGTATACTCAAATCAAGGGGTGGCGTAGGCCATACAGAATCGGGCTAGGCTTATAATTGCCCCAGGGCAGATAGCCTAGTATGAACCTATGAACCTATGAACCTATATTTCTTGTCTTTGACTTTAAGAACTTGTTGAAAGAATTCATGATGATGTCATCTAGTTAATTATTTAATTGAATACCTGCTATATAAAATGTTCAACACTTCTTAATTCTGTTTGTTAAAGGTCTGAGGAAGCCTTCTGGCGAAAGCACTTACCTTTTTATATGCCTAAATAAATATATCTGGTTTTATCTATAATGGATTATTTCTTGGATGTTCTAACAATATAGACTTCTGACTTCCTATAGGGACTATATTGATGCTGAAGACTGCTTTATATGCTGGGTTGCTCCTAAGTGCCATAATTTACTTATTTATTTTTCTAATTGCAATTGGTTTTGGAGCATTTATCCCTGTGTGGCTTGCGCTTTGTTTTTGTTTGCTTATTTACATTTTTGTACTTATTCAGTTTTATTAAAAATTTTTAACCATGTAACATTACAGCAGGACCATTTCTTGTCAGGCATGCAATGCACATATCTCAAACTTTCTTACCACATCCTTAGTTAGGCTACATGAATATTGTTCCTCCCACAACATCCATCCTGCACTGTCATGTGGCTGTACATCTGCTTATTTCACTGCCACCTCCTTTATTTCCTGTCTATTCCTTTATTCCATTATTATGAACTATCTCATTCTTCAAGGGCATTTCTAAAACTCCTCCCCTTCCTTTCTACCCTTAAGCATTTCCTGCATTTCTCTTAGTTTTCCAAACATATTATACTAACATTTCTGACAACATCCCCCTAATTCCATTCCTAAGCTACTTAATTTTTTTTACCCAGCCACTAAGTATTAACCATATCATTTTACTTCTTGCCCATGACATGTGCCAGATATGCATCTCAAATATAGTCTCCACCACCTTCCCACAAATCTTTATTCATAGCTCTTCTACCTCCTCTAAAGCTGCCTCATTTAACCACAATTCTCCCCCGAATATATAGTAATCTGTTCCCTCCTCCCCACATGTGCCTTACTCATTTGGCTTATGCTGTCTAACTTGACAGCTGCACCTGTATTACTTAAAATTATGCAGTATTTGCAAATACAGTGGATATAAAAAGTGCACACTCATGTTAAAATGCCAGGTTTTTGTGATATAAAAAAATGAGACCACAATAAATAATTTCAAAACATTTCCTGCCATTAATGTGACGTATAACCTGTGCAATTCAATTGAAAAACAAACAAATCTGTTAGGCGAAGAAATATAAAAAATAAAAAAAAACATGCAATAAGCTGGCTGCATAAGTGGGCACATCTTTAAACTAATACCTTGTTGAAGCACCTTTTGATTTAATTACAGTATCCAGTCTTCTTGGGTAGGAGTCTATCAGCATGGCACATCTTGGCTTGGCAATATTTGCCCACTTTTCCTTGCAAAAATGCTTCAAATCTGTCAGGCTGCGAGGGCATCTCTTGTGCACAGCCCTCTTCAGGTCACCCCACAGATTTCTATTGGATTTAGGTCTGGGATCTGACTGGGCCATTCCAAAACTTTAATTTTCTTCTGGTGAAGCCATTATTTTGTTGATTTGGGTGTATGTGTGGGGTCATTGTCGTGTTGAAAGATAAAATTCCCCTTTATCTTCAGCTTTCTAGCAGACACCTCAAGGTTTTGGGCCAAAAGTGACTGGTATTTGGAACTGTTCATAATTCCCTCCACATTGACTAAAGCCTCAGTTCCAGCTGAAGAAAAGCAACCCCAAAGCATGCTACTGCCACCACCATGCTTCACTGTGGGGATGGTATTCTTTTGGTGATGCGAAGTGTTGTTTTTGTACCAAACGTACCTTTTGGAATTGTGGCCAAAAAGTTCAATCTTGGTTACATCAGACCATAACAGATTTTCACACTTACTTTTGGGTGACGATGTATTGTTTTGCAAATTTTAGCCTGGCCTGGATGTTTTTCTGTGTAAGAAAACAGCTTGCATCTTGCAATCCTACCCCATAGCCCAGACATATGGAGAATACGGGAGATTGTTTTCACATGTAGTACACAACCAAGACTTGCCAGAAATACCTGCAGCTCATTCAGTGTTGCTGTAGGTCTCTTGGCAGATCTCCCTGACCAGTTTTTGTCTTGTCTTTTCATCAGTTTTGGAGGGACTTCCAGTTCTTTGCAACGTCACTGTTGTCCCATATTTTCTCCACTTTTTGATGACTGTCTTCACTGTATTCCATGGTATATCCAATGCTGTGAACATTTTTTTGTACCCTTCTCCTGACTTATACCTTTCAGCAGTGAGATCCCTTTGATACTTTGTAAGCTCTGTGCGAACCATGGCTTTAGCTGTAGCAGGCAACTGAGTAAATGTCAGGAATATCCTACTAGGACAGCTGAACTTTATTTGGGGTTAATCAGAGTCACTTTAATTGATGGCAGGTGTATACCCAAGAAGACTGCTGTAATTAAATCAAAAGGTGCTTCAACAAAGTATTAGTTTAAGTGTGTGCAGGCTTATGCAACCAGCTTATTGTACATTTTTTTTTATTTATATTTATTCCCCTAACAGATTTGTTTGTTTTTCAGTTGAACTGTACAGGTTATAGGTCATAGTAAAGGTGGGAAAAGTTTTGAAATTATTTATTGTGTTCTCATTTTTTATATCAGAAAAAAATGGCATTTTAACAGGGGTGTGTACACTTTTTATATCCACTTACTTACCATATATGGGACATATATCTCCATAAGAGCCTTAAACATTTCCATCATTTCCAGCTACACTGTGTTGTCCTGTCAGCCATTGCCTTCCTAAATCCTCTTCTGTTAGAGAATTTTCATCATAATCATCACCTCTCTCTCTCACAAGTGTTTCACTAGATATAGCTTAATCTTGTTAAAGTCTGCATATGCCATGCCACCATATTACTATCCAACTCCCCCCCCTTTTATTTCTTGTCCTCCATTTTTACTAACATATTCCTCAGCATCACTTTAATTTTCTCATTTATTGATTAGATTCACAGATATTCCAAGACCACTGAGTCATATGACCACTCAAATCTTGTCAGTACCATCCGCCAGGCTGAACTTCCTTTTTCCTGCAGGGCCATACCACTCAATCCTGATGTAAATTTGTGGATGCTTATCCAGTCATATACTTTATGTTGAAAGGAAGACAGTGAGTCACAATGATTAACATACAGGAGACATTTATTACAAAAGATTGGGAAGTCATGGGTCATAAACCTCTCCCTCTGCCATGTTTTATGTTTTTGTTGTTGAAGATTTAGATCCCTAGTTCTAGTATTGGTGGAGCCATTTGACTTGCAGGGCAGAGGACTGCAGAGCAACTGGGTCATTAATGATACAGAAAGTATGATAGAGATCTCCCCTCTAAGACACTGAATAAAGTGATAGAGCTTTCAGCCTCTCTTAGTAGCTCAAATACTTTAGACCTGTTGATATTATTAGTGCAATACATCCCAAAAGAGACACTGTACTCAATAATTGGCCTAAATGACACATTGTATAAATGACTGATTACCTCTTTGGATCTTGTTTATGTTCCATTGGCAATTTGCTGGTCTAAGAAAAAGGATTTCCTGTCAAACACTGTCTCGTGATCATCAAAAAGAGAGAGAGAGATATCATCCCAAGTCCATAAGTCCCTAACTACATTTTTGTTTTGTAGCAATATGTTGTCTGTATAGTATGATGAGGGGAGAGGTTGTTTACCAAAAGTCATGCGACTACACCTTTTACCACTTAGTTTGAGCCCAGTGTTAGAGTACTAGGAGTTTACTAGAAAAGAGTTCATAGAGTTCATTCAGGAGGGTTTATGTGTCATAAAGAAACTTAACAACAACTCCCAGTTTGCATTTGTCTATAACGTTGTTAACCAGAGGTTAACCAAAGAACCAAATGAAAGCAACCACATAAGTTTACCAGGTTAAATAGACAGGATCTGCCCTTCACAAAGCAAAACTGTTGAGGTCAAGTCTAAGAAGATATCACAGTTTATGAGGTCAGTTATATTATATTTCATGGCTTTGCAGATAAAGATTATAAGTCTGATAGTTCTTTAATTATTCGGGTTGGTTATAAGGCCACATCTATGGTGGGGCATCACCACTGCATTTTGCAACTCATTAGTGTCAAACAACAGTAGCTAAACTTAGGTCAAGAAGTTTAAGGACTGCATCTGCAAGAGCATACTTAACACTTTTAATTGGTTTTGGTTAGTATTTTCATTAAATAACTTTTAGCGGTAACTGGGAGAGTAAGGGATTCATATTTTTAAGAACTTTGAAAAAAAAGTCTCAGGGGGTGAAGTTAGTACTAAATTTTGTTGCAAGGATATTGGCAATGTCTATTAGGTCAGAAGGAGACATCATTATAAACAGGTGGTACTGTCCTACAGAAAAAAAAGACTTTTAAATCTACTAAATACTTTAAGGATAGTCCTTCTTTTGTTTTATAGCTTATCTATGGTGATGGACCAATTTCTTTCTTTCATTATGTCATTTATTTATGGTGGTGAACTACCAGGGTTGCTTGTTTTTGAATTTCCTGTGAAACGTTTGCTCTGTTTGGGGCTGCTAGCTCTGTGCATTTTTTTCTAAATGGGTATAGAATTTCTTGTGAAGCTTGGTGCTGCATTGTAGTCAGGGGAAGTGGAGTTGCTGAATAGGTTGGAGTTGACATGTTTGTGTCCTTACATTTAGTGGGATTTGCCTAAGGAGCTTTTGGGAAATTAAAGAAGGTCACAAGTGCAAGCTTGAATTCTGCCAGTCACCTAATCAAATACTATAAATTCCTTTTTATCCATTCCTTCTGTACTCTTAACAATCCCTCTTCTCTTGCCCTCTCACTTAATGCCAGACCTCACCTTGCTTTTTTTCTCATCTCCTAAATCTCACAAATACACCTGCTACTCCTTCATATCAGGTCCCTACTTGATCTCCAGTCCTTTCTAATTTCCACAATATAATCTATACATGCTGTGTTCTCACAAAGTTTATTATCCCTTAGACAGATCTCACCTTCTCACATTCTCTTCCCTTCACTGTCAGATATAACCATCAATAAAACTCACATCATGTTAATTGTTATATTAATTGCCATTTCATATCTGTCAAGTACAGCATCCTTGTCCTGCAGACATGCTTGCTCACTCTAACTTGTTTTGCCTTACCTTACCTTACCTTACTTCCATTGCCATCCAGCCAGATATGTTAGATATTTTAACTATTTGTCTTTTTGTTTTCTTTTTTTGTTTTGTTATCTAGTCTCTATGTAGAAAGGAAAGATTGGTATGCCATAATCATCATCTTTGCAATAGTATCTTTTCTACTATTCACAGAACCTGCATTTTAAACCTATGCAACAACAATATAGTTCTGTTTAATACCTCTTCCATTTCTTAATTCAGTAAGCTTTGCCCATATCATTACCCTCAAAATCCCACACTCTAACCACCATACAAAGATTGCATGACTACCAATATCCTTAGGTGAAACTCCAAAACTGGCTGCTTCCTAAATTCCTTAAATAACTTTAGGAACTAAAGGAGGTTCAACCCACTAAGTGAACATTAAGCATCACTATCCAGTCATCATAAAATATACACAACGGTCCAGACAGATAAGCGCTTTCGCTAAATAGCATCATCAGATCTTATAGTGTCTCAGCCCAAAACTAACTCTTTATATATACAAGTTTAAAAATCACATCCCCAATAGGACCGTAAAATCAATTAGCTCCCTTAAAGGTGTATGACTTTGGTAGTAATGTCATGACAATATATATACTAAATTCTAACATTAATAAACTTATCTACAAGGTTTTCTAAAAGGTATACATAAAAAATGAGTAAAAGATTTTATGTGATCATATTACAAAAAAAACAAGAAATGTATTAAAAATGATACATAATAATACTTCAATTCTAATTCCAGTATATTAAACAATGAAAGGTTTAAATAGACAAATATGTAACAGAAGTGTCTTGTAGACCTTTGTGTATTACTTCTGTTTAAATAAATCAAACTATTACAGAGGTATAAGTGTTTATATATAGAAGTAACCCATAGACTGGCCAAGCACAAGTCTTGAATGTTAATGGATAACTATCCTGACCCTATCTGTCTGAAATGAATAACTGATACCTAATAATTGCTTAATGTTTAATATTCCTACGTTTACGTAATATTGGTTTGATAGATGCCAGGTCTGCTCTTCTTTCTATGTAGGGAAGACTAATAGGTGCTTTAGGGATAGGATACGTGAGCATATTTACCATATTAAGAAAGGCTCACTACATAATGCTTTAGCTAAACATGTGATGCAATGTGGAGATACACATAGGTTTCTATTTAGAGCCCTTGAAGTCATAAAACCCAGCTTCAGTGAGGGAGATATAAGGAATCATACGGAATGTAGAGAAGGGAACTGGATCATAAAACTGAGAGCGGACAAAGGTTTGGGCCTGAATGAAAGGGCATCTATTGATGCTGAGGCACTATAAGATCTGATGATGCTATTTAGCAAAAGCGCTTATCTGTCTGGACCGTTGCGAATGAAGTGCAATTTTATTGATAACTGGAATATCCATTGTTTTTTTCCTGCAATACTCCGTTCTTGCTAGCCTGAACAATATTTATTTACTTTGAAACTTTAGAGTGGAGTATTTATCAGTATTGACGGTAAATCTAATCACTATTATTATTTCATAAACTATAAGGATGACTGTATATGTTCCAAGTCCTTTCTTATCCACTTTGGCAGAACCTTGGCTAAAAACAAGAATAGTAATGGAGACAGTCGACTTTGCTGTGCCCTCTGTACAATGATAATACTCTCAACTCACCTTACAATGTCTTCCTAAAGCTTGTCCCTCATACAATGTTGTCATTGAGTAATGAACCCTAAGTTCTCCTCGATTTCCATAAACCATTTTATCTACCTCCGCTGAGAAAAATGCTTCTCTGCCTTCTGTCTGTCTCAGCCAACCAGCTCATAAAGAAGGACCACCATTCTTCTCTTTTCTGTTGCAAAGCATACTTGCCCATCCCAGAACTATTAGTGGACTCCCCCTTTCTAATTTATATCTTGGCAAAAAATGTGGAATCCTCATTAATAAGTGATACTGGCCTAAATTTGCAGGGTATGCTGGACCCTGTTCCCTTCCCTGACTTAGTAGAAACATCTTTATTCGGAGATACCAGAGGCCCTATCCCATCCAGTAACCCATGCAAAATTCCTGAAGTCATAGTAAGCACTTTCAGCTCCACAGGTTATAACAAATTTTAAAATTCTACTGTAAATCTTTCACTTCTTCCACAGCCTTTTAATATATTGAATTGGAACAATAACATTTCATCCTTAAATTTTTCTTAGCTCATTCATATGCACATACTCAAAACTTCATCTTTCCCACACTATGCTGTTTCTAATGGTCTTCTTCAGTTCTATCTCCCTAAAAATATACAACCTCTAGATTTCCCCAGTCTCTCTATTAATATTTATCTGATCCGCCTCTTCATGCCTATGCCTACCCTATTCGACTCCCTCTTATCTTTCTAGTGCCCTGCCAGTAGGTTCTTTTATATTAAATAATAAAATACCACCATGACCACCAATCCAAAAAGTAATCAAATTTAATGAAACACTTAGCACCTCAGCTTACAGAGCCATCCAAGAGTAAAAACACTACAAAATACTGTTCGCTTATATACAGCATATTGTACAAAACAATTATTCAATTAAGCATACAATTCATATCACATACTTCCAATTACATTCTTTGTTGAGTCTCTAAGGCAACAAAGTATCATACTTTAAAATCAGCAGAGTTTCTTTTTTTAAGAGTTTGTTTTTTAAAGACACACATTCACCTATGCCAACTTGCAATTTTCCAAGACAGAACCCATAAGAGAATCAGGGTTAGAGTTGTGCGCTGTCAAAAAATGACTCCCAAGGGGACTCTCTAATTTTTTATTTTTTATGTCCCTAATATGTTCCTGCAACTGGACCCTAAAACTCCTGTAAGTTTTCCCTATGTAAAACTTCTTACATCCATATCTCAACACATACGCTAACTCCTCCGTATTACAACTATATTCATGCCTAGCTGTAAACTTGATGCCATTAATATCGGGAAAATAGCTTACTACATATTGGCAGATGGAACAACCATCACATGGAACAGTGCCTTTATTTATGCTTAAGCTCTGACTGACATTAACATCTGGTAAACAAAATTGGTTATGTACCAGAATGGCAGACACATTCCTAGCTCTTTTATATGCAATGCTCACAAAATCAGATAGTATAGAGTTCAAAATGTTATCCCTTAGGAGCATAGGCCACAAGCTACTTGTTTTTTTAACTGTTTCCTCAGTTTTAACATTATATATTGTCAATAAGAAAACTTTCTTATGCTCTCCATTGTTCACAGCTGTATTGGTAGATTTATTTCCACCAATAAAAACATTATATTTTCCACTAGCATGGACATAATGAGAATCTCCCTGAGAGTTAACAGAATACTTCATGTCTATAATTTTTTGTTTAGCTTCCCTGACCAGCTGGACATCATAACCTCTTCTAATAAACATTTTTCTGCTTCAGCTATCTCTAAATCAAAGCTCATATCAAGGCTACATACTCTATGAATTCAGAAGAATTCATTATAGGGCAGTACCTTGACCAAATGTTTGGGGTGACAACTATTCCCATATAAAAATACATTTCTATGTTCAAATTTCCTATGGAAACTAGTAAGCTTATATCCAAAAAATTCACTTGTGGGCCAAGCTCAATACAATTAAAGCTTAAGCCCAAAGAATTAACTTGTAAGTCATTAACAAGGGCCTCTGTCTGGCTTCATTGACATAAAAAAATAAGATCATCAATAAATCTAAAATATAAAATAACCTTAGATCTGAAAAAAAATCATGTCTGTAAATAAAATCATCTTCAAGTTTAGCCATGACTAAATTGGCATACATGGGGGTGAAAGCCGCCCCCATGGCAGTACCCTGCAACTGCTGGAAAATGTCTCCATTGAACGTAAAAAAATGTTTTTTAAACAAAACATAACTAAATCTATCAGAAAATGAGACATAGGAGAGTCTCCCCAAAAATGGAACAAGGCCTGTGTCCCTATTTCATGCTTAATATTAGTATATATACTTTTGATATCCAAACAGAGCCAAAACATGTCCATATTCCAAACTTTATCCTTTATTGTGTTCAAAAAGTCCTGGCTGTCCTTGATATAGGAGGCTGTACTCATAACATAATTCTTAAGATGTTCATGTAACAACACACTTATATTCTTCAAAAAATACCTCTGTGCAGATACTATAGGTGGACCACTAAGGTTAGTTAAACCTTTGTGTGTTTTAGGTAAGCAGTAAAAAACTGCCATAGAGCAGTTTTCCACTCCAAACTTCTTTTCCACATCCTTAGAAGTGAAATACCCCAGCCTTAGACCTTTGTCTAACAAATGTCGGTACTGCTTAATAGCTTTGAAGTAATCAGAAACATCACATTTTCTATAAATGTCCACATTATTCAGATGTTTATAACACATCTCTAAGTATTGTGTGAAGTGCATGATTACTATCTGGTTGTCCTTGTCAGATGGTTTAACCACCCATCTTCTATCATTACCACATTCTAATAGGGCTGCCATTGCTGCTTAGTTAAATTAAAACAAATGTTAGACTTATTCTCTATACAGGACCAGTACATTTTTTTCAACCTCAAAATTAAGAGTGGCAAAAAAATCCTTGCAGGGTATTATTTAGAAAAGGTGGAATAAAAGAGCTTTCAACAGCGATAGCATTAGTATTCAGTTGGCAATAGGCATTAAAATCATCCTCAAACAAATCTTCCTGAGATGACAGGCATGAATAAAATGAATCCTCATCACTGCTTTCATAACAGTCATTAAACACAACCCCTCCCTCTTGTTTAAAGTAGTACTACTAAAAGAAAAGATTTCACTTTTAAGTACATGTAATCTCGGTAAGGCAGTTGGTATACATTTGAGACCAAGACATAATACAGACATAACCACATCAGAATGTTTGGACAAATTTAACACGTAAATTATCACAAACTACATTAGTACCAATGTTTTTTCTTGTACTGTCCTTTCTTGTTATAGTTCTTTGCTGGCCCCATTCACTTCAGCCACGTTTTCTGTTGTTAAAGTCTGTTCTAACAGAACCGGAACTCCAAAAACAGTTCTGCAGGTCTTTTGGATTTTGTGCTTTAGGCAAAGCTGGAAACTGTTCCACACTCCCCTGAGCTGCAGCACTCAAATCCCCATCTTCAGAAGCAGCAAAAGAAACTGAGGAAGAAGCAGAAACATTTTTGCCCCAACAGACATCATTACTGCCATTATTACTTCTGCTTCTAGATGAAAAAGATCCGTTAATTTTTCTTTTCCAAAAAAACACTTTATCAAGACTGTAATCTTTAATGTCTCTGTTAATTTTATGGCTTTTATGCTCTACTAGTAATTCTTCAAAGTCCACAAGTCTGCCATTAATTTCCTCCAGCATACTAGTCAGTTTAACAGATGTTAAAAGTTTATCAAGTTCAACACTCACCATTCTGATTTCTTCTTTAAGCCTTCGCTTCTTTAACTCATCCCTCTCAATTACGATGCATACCCATTCAGTAGAGCATTGGTGAGCTGCCTGTACCCATCTTTTTTGAAAGGCCATATCCTCAGCATTCCCCTCTTTAAAGGGAGTTGTAGCTGTATGACCGCAGACCTCTTGTGGTAATATTCAGCTGTACATACCGCTGAAGGCAAAGATTATTAATATGTGTACTAGCCTTCTTCTGCAACAGAATCTCCAGTTTCTCCCTCAGATTTACAGCCTCTGCTAATAAAGCATTAACAGTAGAGGAGCCCAAAGTTTGAAAAGTGTTCACAAAATGATGTTCTCATTCCCCCATACAGCGCTCACAAACAGTAGCCATGGCCGGACCCTGAACAGCCGCTTCAAGAGTAGCCGAATTACTAGTCCCAGGCACATTAAAAGTATCAACTGCTTCTAAATTTCTAGATCCTCTCTCATTTAGTTGTAAAACAAACTGCTGAATAGTCCTTTGACTGCCATCACTAGTATCATCCCTAAAGGGACGTGGCACATTATTTGCAGGATCAGTGGCCATACAAATAGCAAATACAACTTAAAAAAACAAAAACAAATAAAATAATAAAATACCACCAAGACCACCGATCCAAGAAGTAAGCAAATTTAATGAAACACTTAGCACCTCGGCTTACACAGCCTTCCAAGAGTAAAAACACTACAAAATGCTGTTTGCTTATATACAGCATATTGCACAAAACAATTAATCAATTAAGCATACAATTCAAACCACATACTTCCAATTACATTCTTTGTTGAGTCCCTGAGGCTCCAAAGTACCATACATTAAAATCAGCAGAGTTTCTTTTTTTAAGAGTTTGTTTTTTAAAGGGACTCTGTTCCCTTCCCTGACTTAATAGAAACATCTTTATTCAGAGATACCAAAGGCCCTATCCCATCCAGTAACCCTTGAAAAAATCCTGAAGTCATAGTAGGCACTTTGAGTTCCACAGGTTATAACAAATGATAAAATTCTACTGCGAATCTTTCACTTCTTCCACAGCTTTTTAAGATATTGAATTGGAACAATAACATTTCATCCTTAATTTTTTCTTAGCTCATTGATATGCACATACTCAAAACTTTATCTTTCCCACACTATGCTGTGTCTAATGGTCTTCTTCAGTTCTATGTCCCTTAAAATATACAACCTCTAGATTTCCCCAGTCTCTCTATTGATATTTATCTGATCCGTCTCTTCATTCCTATGCCTACCCTATTCGACTCTCTATTATCTTTCTAGTGCACTGCCAGTAGGTTTCTTTTATATTCCCTTCTCACCCACCATATTGCAATAACTACTCTATCTCTGCTTCAGCTATTATGACCACAGGAAGTTCGTGACTCCTTTATCTCCACAACCTTCATTCTGCTACCTTCGTCCTCTCCGATTACCCTGTTTCTTTTAGATCTGCCTTAGATTTCCTTCCAGATCTTCACTTTATCCTGCCTTTCACATTTCAGTTGACACAATCTATTTATTATTTCACCCCCTATGCACTACTAAGAACATTCAAGAGCATTCCCACATTCACATTTTCCATATTTTCATTTTCAGGCAGTAATTTCTTTACAATGTCTTTGCCAGCCACTCTGCTTCATATATTTTTACTACCACACCCCATCCTCTATTTATGTCCAGACCTCTTAACTTCCCAGATTATTACAGACTGTCCAGGTTTTTCCTTAATATTTTGGTCAGTTTTTTGACAATTTGTGGATTTCTGGCAAACCATTGAATGTTGAAGTCATTACATAATGACATTCATTTGAGTTTCAGAATTCATATTCTTCAGAAAATGCATGATAACACAAAACTGGTATTCTAAGAACATTCTTAGACTATAAGATCAATATATTAAAATTATCCATGATGCTGCCCTTTGTGTTCCCATTAGTTTTGTCTCTGTCCAGATTTTTTGCACTTAAAGGAAGAGAGAAGTACAGTGGATATAAAAAGTTTACACACCCCTATTAAAATTCTAGGTTTGGGTTTTTATGATATAAAAAATGAGACCACAATAAATAATTTCAAAAATTTTCCCACCTTTAATGTGACCTATGACCTATTCAATTCAATTGAAAACAAACAAATCTGTTAGGAGAAAAAGTATAAAAAATAAAAAAAGTACAATACGCTGGTTGCATAAATGTGCACACCCTTAAACTAATACTTTGTTGTGTGTGCACACACTTAAACTAATACTTTGTTGAAGCAACTTTTGATTTAATTACTGCATTCATTCTTCTTGAGTACACACCTATCATCAGTTAAAGACTCTGATTAACTCCAAATAATGTTCAGCTCTCCTAGTAGGATTTTTCTGACATTTACTCTGTTGACTGCTACAACAAAAGCCATGGTTCACAGAGAGCTTACAAAGCAACAGAGAGATCTCATTGTTGAAAGGTATCAGTCAGGAGAAGGGTACAAAAAATTTCCACAGCATTGGATATACGATGGAACACAAAAACAAAAACAAAGATAGGCAGCAAGCTATAGAATTCCAACAAGTTTATTGTTAGTGCTTTTGTTCAGGAAATACATGAACTTCTTCAGACAAAGAAACCCCAAGAGTCCTCAGTTAAAATAAAACTGTCAGTTAAGATGAGATAATTAATTATAAAACCAATTAACATAACTTGAGAAATTTAAAGAGCCAGTGTTATACAAGGTAAAATGTATATGTAAATAAATATAAATGTTTTTTTTTAATTAGCAACAATTTTAAAATCACAACACATCCGTCTTATTACTTAATTTTCATGTGTATATAAATTAATCTAAATACTGTTAAATGATAGATAACAACTTGAACAACTCAAACAAATGGAAATATGAAATTCATATAAATATATACTGATAGATATGTATAAATAAATATTTATTAATTCATTCAAGTATTAGAAAAGTTAAAGGACAAAGGAGGAGGGGTGGTAATTATTGACACAATACTTTATGAAGGCAAAATGAATCATATATTAAGGGATGAATCAAAATATTCTAGTGTGTCGAAAAATTTGGTTAATATAGCCTACAAAAGGATAGATGGTGCCTTAGATGATATGGTTTATAAAGGGCTTATTGATGAAAAAACCTTAAGATATTTAAAGGTGGACAAACCGAGAGTACCCACAATTTTTGGAATTTTGAAGACCCATAAGAATGAGAATGACCCACTGTTGAGGCCGATAGTCTCAGCTGATGGGTCTAAGACACTACCCCTTGCTAAATATGTGGACAACAAACTTAAATATTTATGGGTTAAAAGGAAAGCTATTCTCTAAGATTCTTGGGATCTCTTGAGGGAAATAAATAAATTATACTAGGAAGACCTTTTATTTATTACTATAGATATTGTTGATTTATTTTCTAGTATCCCTTATTCTGAAGGGATGGAAATGTTTGAGGAAATTATTTTTGAGGATCATGAAATAAGTCATAATGAAAAATTATTATGTGTGGGTTTAATGGACATGGTTTTAAAGTGCAACTATATATATTTTTAAGGGTGAGTTTTACCAACAAACCCAGGGTGTAGCAATGGGGGCAGCATGTGCTCCCACTTATGCTAACCCTGTGTTAGCAAAATGGGAAGAAAAATATATACTAAACTCTGGGTTTGCAATACATTGGAGCCTCTACAGGAGGTTCTTGGATGACATAGATTTGTTTTGGACAGGAAGTAAGGAGAAGTTCGAAGAATTTATGATTTATATGAAAAACACTGCTAACTTCCTGGATTTTGCCTACACCCTTTCTAGTGAACATCTGCAGTACCTAGATGTTAAGGTATGTAAGGTTAATAAGTTTGAAACCAAGATATTCAGGAAACCTACCTTTTGTAATTTGTTCATTCATTATAAGAGTGCTCACCCCCCACACTGCAAAAAGAATATAGTTAAGGGTCAATTTCTTTGAAGTAGCCGGATGACAAGTTTGGATACTGACTACCAAAAAGAGTGTGTTACTAGAAAAAAATGTTTTTGGAAAGAAGTTATCCTTTGGAATTTATAAACAAAATTAAGGTTGAAGTAACAGTGGGTAGACAGACTAAATTTAAACTGATACAAGGATCTAAAGAATACTTCTATGGTGGAGAATCACAGAAAGAAAAATCAAATTTTAGGGAAGCTATAATATTAGAATATAATGCCCTTAATGAAATTACTAAAAAAAACTTTAATAGGGAATGGGATAGGTTTGCCTTACTTTCAGATTTGGATAAATTACCTTCTGACCCATTGAAGGTGGTTTATAAAAACTCTCAAAGTCTCAAGAATATTTTTGAAAATAGTGGCAACAATATCGTAAATAATAGAAAGAGATTAGGCACATATAAGTGTGGGCATTGTTCCCAATGTGGGAACATTATGAACAATAATAAAGTTTATATTGAGAGTAGGAATAGATGGGTCAATAGTATAGGTTATTATAACTGTGAAGCCAAAGGTATAGTGTATTTAGCTGTGTGCTTAGAGTTTAGATCCTTCTATGTCGGTAAGACTGAACGTATGTTAAAGAGAAGGATCTACCAGCATAAATATGATATAACAACTAAAAAGGAAACTAATGCTTTATACAACCACACAAAGATGTGTTTGAAAGCAGAATTTTCTTTTTTTGTGCTGGAACAGGTAAAGAATGAAATAAGGAGAGGCCTATGGGAGGAGAAAATTGAATTCAGAGAATTGTGGTCTCAAGTTACCCTGGAAGCAGGAAACCCTCCTGGGCTAAATGATTATGTTTCTATTTTAGATTTATTAAAACTACAATCTGCCAAGCTCGAAGTGTTTTGAGGCATAATATTACTTTCAGCCAGTAGATTTTTATTACAACATTTAATGTTAAGACATATTTTTTTAAAGTGGGGGAAAAATATGTATTAATAGGTTTTAAATTATTTATTTTTTCATGAGATGTAATGTATTACAATATATTTATTAACACTGAGTTATTAATTTGGGAAAATGTGCAATATTTTTAAACAAGTTTTTTTTTTAAGATGTGTTTTTTTTTAAAGGTATCAGCTAGACATTGAATTAATTTCATTGGGTAGTTTAAGAATTACGTTTTATTCCTATCGGTCTGTAATTAATTAATGGAGGTATATATTTTTCAATTTATGTTACACTGGTCATCTGATGAGGTCTCACAGTGGAGAGATGAAAATGCTTGTATTGTGAATTGCTTTAATGATATTTATTGTTTGTGGTTTCATACGTATTTGTGTGTACTGAATAAACTGGCTTAATTCAGCACCTCGTATTATCTTTGGCTCAGAGGTACCTTCTATGTGTGGATATTAGAAAAGTTGTTATACAACAGAATTTCTATTTAATAAAGTTTGTATACGTAACAAAATCTACACCATCAATGGGAAATTTAACTGTGAAACAGCAGGAGGAGTATATACTGCTTTATGCCAATGTTGCCAAAGCTACTACATTGGTAAAACTGAAAGAATGTTTAAGCAGAGAATTTATGAACACCAATACCAAATTAGTAGGGGTAATACCACAAATGATTTGGCTAGACACATTCTAGAATACCCCACACATAAATTCCAGTTTACAATATTACAACAAATACTTAGGAACATTAGAGGTGGACCCTGGGAATTAAAGCTTGAAGAACAGGAACTTGTTTGTCAAATTAAAACATATGCACATTTTCCACCAGGACTTAATGAATACTGCTCGATAAAATGTATTTTGAAATTAAAAGCCCTACAAAGGTGAAATTTGGTTGTATAACAACTTTTCTAATACTTGAATGAATTTATAAATATTTATTTATACATATCTATCCGTATATATTTATACAAATTTTATATTTCCATTTGTTTCAGTTGTTCAAGTTGTTATCCAGCATTTAACAGTATTTAGATTAATATATATACACAAGAAAATTAAGTAATAAGACTGATGTGTTGTGATTTTAAAATTGTTGCTGATTAAAAAAAAAGCATTTATATTTATTTACGTATACATTTTACCTTGTATAATACTGGCTCTTTAAATTTCTCAAGTTATGTTAATTGGTTTTATAATTAATTATCTCATCTTAATTGACAGTTTTATTTTAACTGAGGACTCATGGGGTTTCTTTGTCTGAAGAAGTTCATGTATTTCCTGAACGAAAGTGTTAACAATAAACTGGATTAAATTCCACAGCTTGCTGCCTATCTTTGTTTTTATTTTTGGTTACAAGTTTATTTTTTATTTTGTGTTTATACCATGGAACACATTGAAGACAGTCATCAAAAAGTGGAGAAAATACGGGACAACAGTACCGTTGCAAAGAACTGGACGTCCCTTCAAAATTGATGAAAAGACTAGACAAAAACTGGTCAGGGAGGCTGCCAAGAGACCTACAGAAACACTTAAGGAGCTGCAGGGATTTCTGGCAAGTACTTGTTGTGTACTACATGTGACAACAATCTCCCGTATCCTCCATATGTCTAGACAATGGGGTAGAGTTGCAAGACGGAAGCCTTTTCTTACACAGAAGATTATCCAGGTCCAGCTAAAATTTGCAAAACAATCAATCAAGTCTCCCAAAAAGATGTGGAAAATGTGTTATGGTCTGATGAGACCAACGTTGAACTTTTTGGCCACAATTCCAAAAGGTACGTTTGGGGAAAAAACAACACTTTGCAACACCAAAAGGACACAGTCCCCACTGTGAAGCATAGTGTTGGTGATATCATGCTTTGGGGTTGCATTTCTTTAGCTGGAACTGGGGCTTTAGTTAAGGTGGAGGGAATTATGAACAGTTCCAAATGCCAGTCACATTTGGCCTTAAACCTTCAGGTGTCTGCTAGAAAGCTGAAGATGAAGAGGAATTTCACCTTTCAACATGACAATGACCCAACCATACATCCAAATCAACAAAATAATGGCTTCACCTGAAGAAAATTACAGTTTTGGAATGGCCCAGCCAGAGCCCAGACCTAAATCCAGTAGGAAATCTATGGGGTGACGTGACTAGGGCTGTGCACAAGAGATGCCCTCACAATCTGACAGATTTGAAGTGCTTTTGCAAAGAAGAGTGGGCAAATATTGCCAAGTCAAGATGTGCCATGCTGGTAGACTCCTACCTAAGAAGACTGAATGCTGTTATTAAATCAAAAGGTGCTTCAACAAAGTATTAGTTTAAGGGTGTGGCTACACAACAAAATATTAGTTTAATGATGTGCACACTCAATAAATTATTAGTTTAAGGGTGTGCACACTTATGCAACAAGCGTATTGTATGTTTTTTTTTTTTTTTTACATTTTACCCTAACAGATTTGTTTGTTTTTCAATTGAATTGTACAGGTTATAGTTCACATTAAAGGTGGGAGAAGTTTTGAAATGATTTATTGTGGTCTCATTTTTTATATCACAAAAACCTTGCATTTTCACAGTGGTGTTTTAACTTTTTATATCCACTGTATGTTCCTGACCACTTCAAAAACACAAAATACACCTTTCACTAATTTCCACTCCTCTACCTGTCCAGCCATCTCTTTTTCTGCTAGAATCCAGTCAGTTTTACTTTACTATTGGAGATTTTACTTTACTATTGTTTTTTATCTCCAATAAAAGAAACTTGTTTCCCTTGTCCCATTCCTTATCATTCAGGTGTCATACTATGGTGACTTCCTTTCACTGTATGTTTGGAATTCCTTCTTATCAATCAGTGGTGTGAAAATCATTCCCAATGATCATCTTTCACTCCCAATTCCATAATGTGCTTAGCTCAGTGAAAAGTTTTAAGTCTATTCTATTTCAATAGTGTTCGGTATATAAAAAAATGCTAATACCATCCCCTTGCTTCTCTTTAGTGGAAAACATGTGGAATAATTTTATTTTCCCCCACATACCTCATTGCAACTGATCATCAGCTGCCATCAGCTCTTCTTATTCATTTGTTTTACTATAACTGCCTTCAGCTTCCCAACCTACCTTCATCCTGGGCCTGCATCTAGATTGAGCACACTGATGCAGCATTGTACACTTCTGGGGAATGTAACTCCAAACATAGCACAGCAGCTTTCTAAGCTCTGCAACAGCTGCCTTTGGGAGGCATATGAGAGCTTCTATACATGAGAAACCTCCAAGAGTAGAGCTTACCAGGTTCTTATTACTGCTATTGAAGCAAGCCTAGGCAACCTATCTCACCAAAGGATTGGTGTGCCAGCATCAACCACTCATTCCAATCCTTCCTTACTCTGTCCCTTTAGGGCCTGTGCCACTTGACGGACATGAGTCTTGTGAGGTGCAGTCATAACTTTATCCTTTTGCACCATAGGACCATATAGAAGTACACATCCTTTCTTTAATCATGGTCATTTCTTACTGCAGTTCCACTGGCAGCTTGAGTGTGTAAAGTCTGAAAAAAAGTAGATAAGGGATGAAACAGCAAAAAAAAAAAAAAAAAAAAAAAAAAACAACAACTTTCAAATTCACAGTGCTTTTCTTCATTCTAAAAAATGTTTTTATTGGTTGTAGAGGCAATACATCACAATTAATTATTAAATGTAGATAATATGTAATAAAATATTGATTGTATAAGAAAATGAAACACACAAAAGTTTATGGTTTATACATACTCACAAACTTTACTTATCTAACTACTTATACTATTTACAAAACATTCTTAGAATTATACAGGGGATTCAATAAAGCCTACATGGTTGTTTCTTACATTGTGTGAGTTGCAGTGCAATGTCCACATGGCTGTGGAAAGTTTCAGATTTAGTAAGCTCCGTGTGGAACCGCGCACCCCAAGCAAACCAGATAAACACTGAGTTCTGTTAATTATAGCATAAGAAGCTGAATCACATGCTAATCAACCAATTCAACATGGTGGAACTATTCAATAAGCTATAAAGCATCTTTGTAGACTCTGGTTTGTCCTACATATTCCAAAACAGCACAGAGTCTACATGGATGCTTTATAGACTCTATGCTGGTTTGTCCTGCATATTCCAAAACTTTTGGAATACAGCCATGGAAAGAAGTCTACATGGAGAGAACCATGTCAATTGCTACATTTACAAGGTAAGTGTTGAACCTGGAGTGTATTGTGTAATAAAAGGAATGAGTGGCATATCCTTGTATCACACTAATAGCACAACATATTCTTTTTTGTGCCATAAAAATTCACCTTTTCTCCCCCTACAAAAGAACAGTCTATCCCCGTTTGTCCCATAAAAGTGACTCACTTATGCCACCCCCCCCACAAAAGAGCAGGAAAATGACATAATTTGCTAACAAACTCTCTTTGAAATGCTAAAAGGAAAATTACACAATTTTCTAACAAACCCTTTTGAAATGCTAGAAGTTCTATCAAAGAAAATGTCCCTGAAGCATTTGTACATATTTATCACACAGCATTACATTTTCATGTATTGACAGTCATATATACAAACATGTTCATGCCATCAGTACACTTCTAACTAATACAGATGATAAAAGTATAAAAGCCTGTGCTTCAGATATTTCTTAAATACATTCCAGCATATGCAATATGTAGCTGGCCAAATGGAAGCATACCTTTTGAAGTACAGCACTTCACTTTACAGATATATCTTGAAGAAATAGCATTACATGCAGTCTTTCCAACATAAACATGTGTCCTCTCCATCATTTTGCATAGCTACATAGTTGCCTTTCTATGGTGTAGATTTTTGGCTGTCAGCACCATGAGGATGAAAATGGGATATGAACTCATTAGAATTGCTGAATCCCAAAAATATGGATCCATGTAGGGATGTAAACAAAGTGAAGCAACTCTCTAAGTGTTTGGTTTTAATTGATTGCAACTGTGGCTTATTAGTGTTTGGGAGAAGGAAAACACAAAAGCACTGCAGGCTGCCTTACTTCCAGTGGATGTGTCAGGTCACATCTACAAAGTGTTAGATGTAAGGCTGGAAATGTAAGTAAGGAGAACACAGGTCACAGGTTATGCTGCTTCACATCCAACCTGCCTTTAATTCTTGGCAACTGCATGTGATATTATTTCCACTTAATATCCTCACACATTTTAAGACCAATGATATAGAATGGCTTGCACACTGCATGCCTCAGATTACTGCTCAGATAAATGAAGAATGATCAATAAACACAGAAATATAAGGTATAGCTATATATTTGTAAGCTATAATTATTACAGGTTGCGTGATCACTAGGTGCATTACATCCAAAACTAATACATGTACAAATAACACTTGTATGGTTTGATAGTGTAGATGCTGTTGCAATTTGTTGTGTGCATATTTCTTTGCTACAAAGCTGTTTGGGTGGCAATGAGAGATAAGTCAACATAGGCATGTCCTGCACTGGAGTGAGAGTTCTAATCCAAACCTATGTATAAATATCCCATGTGTACTAACATTTTCTGGTGTATATGTCATAGATTGCTTTTCCTCATTTCAACTATTTCTCCCTTTTTTTAGGGGGGGGCACTGTTTGTGTGATGCACTGCTTAATGCAAATACAGCAACCAGCGAAAAAAAGAATGTAAGGTTTGGCTGTTCTTATCTTGTTTGCCTGAAGTGTGACAGTGCACAAACTGGACAACTGGCCAGATAAGACCCAGACAGTCAAAAACAGATATCAGATGCATTCAATTAATGGTATTATGATTCAATGTAACCCACTAAGTGATGTTGCATGGTTGTTAACAGCAAGACCTTAACAATGACTAGTAAAATAGAGAACACCATGTAACTAGTCCTGTGGCAGCAGGTGCAAATGTAGGGCTGGAGCACAGATGGTTCTAGGTTCTAGTACAGTGTATGCAGCTTTTGTATTACTCTTGTGACATTGCAGTTTTTAACAATGAACTGCAGCAAAGACAAGTGTTTTCTCAACCTTCTTGTGGCAACAGGTGTAAATCATACCTCTCAACTGTCCAGATTTTTGCAGAATGTCCTTATTTTTCTCTCATATTTTTGGTCTGTTCCTCAGAAAATTTGTGGTTTTCTGGCAAATCAGTAGGACAATCTGAGGACTGAAGTCACAAAATAACGACATACATTTGATTTTCAGCCTTCAAATAATTCAGAAAATGCATGTTAAAACAGACATTGTTACTCTAGCAACTTTCTAAGTTTGTAAGAGTAATATTTAAAATATGGCCCTATTTTTGGGCCTTTGTCCTCCCATTTTGTCGGGCTTTGTCCATATTTCTTGCACTAAGAGGTTGAATGGTATGGTGTAAGTACAGGACTGCCATACACATGGTCCTGGGTTTCAATACAATTTATTCTATACACTTTTACTGTTGTTATATTTCCCATTATAAATAAAATCCAATCCAAAAGCCACAGGACCCGGAGCTGATGTTAATATAGTATCTGATTTATTAATCCACGTACAAAAATAAAATAAATAAATAAACCAAGCGCTTTCACCCGGCTCCTGCCAGGCTTTATCAAGGAACATACATTTGCCAGCTGCATTTGAAAATCCTTATATAGTCATCACAATTGCAGAGTTAAACAGTTAATTAGTGGCAATCATTCAATTACTTAACCCCTAGTGCTCCTTTACATTTTTACTCAGCTTGTAAAAAATCCATCATCTTTGCATGAAACAATGTATGTTCCTTGATAAAGCCTGGCAGGAGCCGGGTGAAAGCGCTTGGCTTATTTATTTATTTTACTTTTGTACGTGGATTAATAAATCAGATACTATATTAACATTTCCCATTATAGTCAGTCTCACTTATAACAGTTAACATAGTGGAGATGATTTTAATTGTATGTATGAGGGCTGAGACAGGGCTATTGTATCAGTTTTTATGTATATATCTAAGTATTATCACTTTTATTACCATATGTATGACTGTGGGTATATGGTGCACTATATTCTTGAAAGTATATTTCTGCTGTCTGGACTGGCATGGCCTTCACATTTGCCTAACATACATACACAACTGCCTGTACATCCAATAACCTTGAAATTGCAACTGCAATTCTGTAATGCCTCACTGCTTGCCTCTGTTGTGCTTTGCCTACCATTGCAGAAATGTGATGATTGGAGGTATGCACTGCCAAGCACTTTGTTTGACCTATGGTAAGCAGAGCTCAAAAATTTCAAACAGTGTGTACACTCCCAGTAAATGCATTGAGTGGAATTTGTGGAAAAGCATCATTCTCCATTGCTCTAGATCCATGGCAGGCATGTCAGGCATTTGTGGGGAAGGTGTCAGGTTTAAGGCGCAGAGATGGGGTGTCAAGGACTCCAAGATTTCTATTGGACTCCTAGTTAATAACCACAGTGCCAGGCATCTGCAGGGGGACATTTCTTGTTCCCAGTATAAGTTGGAAGCTTGGGATAGTTTACCCCAGACTGTAACCAGTGCCACCGGTATCCCCTGCACTGTTGAACAATGTAGACATCACTAGAATGACCTCCAGAGGAGGAAGACAGATACCCTTGACCATTGGATTGGGGAATTTAGGTCTGTGGACATTCCACACCAGTGTAAGTATCAACTACAGAGAGTACTTGCATGACTTAAAAGCTGAATATAGGCCAAACTGTTAATCATAATGGTATTCTGTTCTGTTCTTTTTTTCTACAGCTGCACATGATCATGAGGTAAATGTGTAAACCCATGGGACTAGACTGGCGAGGATGAGGGTGGCATGTGGTAGGTATGCAGCAAGATAGTAGTGCTATTCTAGCATTAAAAGTTAAAGATAGATTTTTTGGTATTTTGTAGAGTTGTATCAAATTGAGCATGCTTATGTCAACTATAAGGCAAGAATGCATGCATTAGTCTGTAGCACAAATCAAGAGCACAATATTACACTTTAGTCAGAGGTCATGGGTTCAAGTACCAACCTTCTCAATTATACAATACCATTACTTCTGTAAATTATATTTAAATTAAATTAAAACCTCTATACCAGTGACATAAATGCCCTACTGTAAAGTGTAATTTGTACAATTGGAGCATGCATATGTGCAATATATGCACATGTCAAGTTGTACTTGCTACAGTCTGTAATATTGTGTGCATCTGTTAGGAGCTGATAGTCTTAAAATTAAGCGTTATCTGTTAGCAGTCAGTAGTCTTGAAAGTAAAAGATAAGTTAATATAATCAATCAATTCTATCAATGCATTGTATGTCATATATGAAGGTACTAAACTTGTCTCTTTTTGTTTTCTCTTGTCCCAACCCTTATCTTCTATTTTTTACTTTGTTTATATATCAGAATCTATATCTACATCTATATCTATATCTATATCTATATCTATAGCTATAGCTATAGCTATCTCTCTCTCTTTCTCTCTCTCTCTCTCTCTATATATATATATATATATATAGAGAAAGAGAGAGAGAGAGATATTGTGATAAACTGAGGGGCTGCCAGCCCAGCTAGATAGAATATTGTAAATAATTCTGTCACTGTAAATATTAATATGATTCACAGGCTTGTTTGACAAATGTAAGAAAACTGTGTTATGTGCTGAACTTCAAAAATGTAACCACAGTGTGCCCTGCTGCAGGAAAGCTGATAAGTATAGAATTTTACAATTGTGTGTGATCTCAAGCTTGGAGACATGATATCTGCAGCTAGAAGCTCCTTCTATTGTCCTAAGACAAAGATAATTACTAAGTTGCACATATAAAGTATCTTTTATTGCTGTAGCTTCCTGGCAGGTGCAAATTACAAAGAAATGTTAAATGTTAAGTTCTTTGAGCATGGGAAACTATAAGTGTCAAGAATGATGTAACATGAAATGACTCACCAGTAGTGTGTATTATCAATTTAAGAGCTAGCTCAGAAAGTAAGAATAGCATTTTGTAGTTTGTTCTGAAGCTGACAACAACTCACCAGCACTTGCTTTGCTCTGTAAGTAAGACCCATATCTTAGTATTTTTCTTAAAGATAGATAGGAATATAGCCAGATTAGTCTAGCTGTTTTCTATATTTATATCAGACTGTCCTACAATGTTGTTTTAAAGAATTTCCTGTGATCTCTGAGCACTCTAGTGTCACTGTGTTGAATTAATGAGTATTGTCATGTGATTTTATTATTTATTATTAAATATGTTTAAACCTTTCAACTGTGGCTGTTTTGTGTAGAGATATATAAGCTCTTACGGTTCTTGCATATATTTGGTGATATTCTATAAGCTACTCCAATAGCCTTGCTGTTAATCACACTTACTATTTGGATAATAAAATTGTACAGTAGAATTGGACACTCTTTGGTAAGGGCCTTTTATAGTAGCTTATAAGAGTAGTTGGTGGCAGTGATTACTACTTTATAGCCTGGGAAGAAGGGGTCATAGCTAGTGAACCTATGCCAGCTTTTCTCAGATGTGTCTGTGTGTTTGTAAATAAATCAAATCTCAAAGTGTATGTGTGTGTGTGTGTGTGTGTGTGTGTGTGTGTGTGTGTGTGTGTGTGTGTGTGTGTGTGTGTGTGTGTGTGTCTGTGTGTGTGTGAACTACTTGGGCAGGGAAATGAAGCACTGGTTGGACAGGGTACTGGAGGCTTTGGCTTGACTAGTCAGCTGAGATCTGTACCCTATAGCTGTGCCAGTGGGGAGTCTTATTGGGGATCTGGACAGAAAGGGAGACACCATCTCCAGACTAACTGTGATCTCTGTGTGCTCGTAAAGGAAATTGTACTTTACTGTGTGGGTACTTGTTATCCTCCCAATGTGGACACCCATCACTGGTACTAGTGGTGAAGATTGAGGCTCCTTGATTACTGGGCCAATGCACGGGCTTCACATACACACACACACATACACACACACACACACACACACACACACATATATATATATATATATATATTTTTTTTATGTGTCATCAAAATGTGTCCATGTCATCCATGTGTACCAGTTTACTAAATGCTCCACAACACAGCAAGCTAGGCCTGTCCTACAGGATCCACCTAGCTCCCTTCCACTGGCTCCAGCATTATTGCCCAGCATGTCTGAAGGCTAGCCTGGCAGCACAGTATCTGCTGCCCCTGATCTACCTGCACCCTCAGGTAGTCCTGCCCCAAAGGCTGTTTTAGTGGTTCTGTATTACACGATCGAAGAGACTTTTCTTTGAACGTGGAATATTCTAACCCAAAACATCGAAAACACTAAACAGTGAATGGCCACGTCTGCAAATTTTTTCCTAGGGAAAAAATTCAGTTGGCCATTCTCGCGATTGGCCCTTTTCCCCAATGTTGAATGATCTCGGAGTTGGAATATTTAGTTAGGGGGATGGGGGGCACAGCCCTCCACATCGGGGGTTGTAGGGGCGAAGTCCCCCACTTGATTAAGATTGTGAAGTTTGTGTTGTTTGTTTGCAACCTCATGAATTTTTTCCCTAGGAAAAAATTTGCGGATGTGGCCATTCGCGGTTTAGTGTTTTTGATGCTTTGGGTTTGAATATTACGCGTTCAAAGAAAAGTCTCCTCGATTGCGTAATATAGACCCGATTTAGTGGTACCCTTTGGGAGCTGTGGCAGAGGTGGTATTTTATCACCACAGATGAATAGCCAGGAATGGTGCATAAGGTTGTGCATCGCACTATGGGTACACTCCTATGCTGGCTGGAGAGGCTGCTGTCCCTCATTTTACATAATACTAGAAGGAGGAGACACATACATCGAGCATCCAGCCAGTGGTGGAGTGAGGTGACAATGAAGACAGGCCAGTGGGTGAGAACTCGATCCTCAGCATTACCAAACTTGATGATCATGGGTTTGGGATGTCTCCACCCTCAACCCAGTCATGATATCCCCCAACATTTTGTGTCCACCACTGTTCCTGTCTCTTGTCTTGCTTGTCTGGTCTGTCTGCAAATGTTTCCACACCAACCCAGCTTACCTTACCCCGACATTCCTACATCCCTTCCCCAACATCCCTCCCTCTCTTAAAAAAAATGTCACATACATTGCTCTCCATTTCGCACATGTGTCTTCTTGACACACTTGATTCAGTGCAATTGGCTATACAACATGAAGGTTCTCTCTGGAGGTGACAGTCCAAATTTAGTTAATTTTCACAGATATGTTCACTTTACACTGTTAATTAAATGGATAGCTATAGTTCTTTCCTACATCCCTCCTGTACATTCCTGCCCTGGTTTCCCTTTGATCTTCCCCCTGCTTGCTCCCCATTTCACCACTGTCCCATCTTCCCCATTTCTTTTTTCATTGCAGTATTGTGTGAAGGTGCACATTGTGTGCCAACACAAAGCAACAGCAATGCAACGGTAATGTGAAAGCAGTTAAAAGTATTACATAGAACTGTATTTGAATGCAGCACCATCTCGCCCCAAAAAGGAATGTATCATGTACTACCTAAAGTACTACCTAAAGTGCCTGCCCTATGCTTACTTAATTTCTTGCCTTATTTATCTCCAGGTACTTGGTCTCTGATCAGCCCTGGTACTGAAAGCCTTGCAGGGAAAAGAATAGCCCTAGCAGCACCCTACCTGAACTATCTCCACCCTGTCCCACGGACTTGAATAACAGACAAGGTTCACATAACATAATCTTTATTTGAATATATTAGTGTTCTGTGAGCCTAAATGGGTCTATAGCACTGTGCGATACCCTATTAGACTGATCCTAATTCTACGCCCGCTTCTACTAAACCTATTAAACTGTGTAAGAGAGGCAAACATTACAGGGTATTAAAATGGGCTAAAGTTAAAGAAACTAGATAGCAAATATATTACCTAAAATAATATTATTACAGAAATGTGGCTACCTCTGCATACCTACCTAAGGTAATATACTCAACCAGTGGTACCTCGTGGTTGGAATAAGCCCCGCTTTGCTCGCCCTCACTATGCTCGGGCTCGTTTCGCGCCCCACCCTGCCCCCAAATCTCACCCGTCCCTACTATTGCTAGATTTATACTCATCTAACCATATCTCTCTCTCTCATCCCTGACCTATCACTGTCAACCCTCAAGTCTAATCTCCTCCCCTCTCCCTAACCCCTCCTCTGGATCCCCAACTCACACTCTTGAAGCAATCCCAATTCCAACTTTCAGAATGAGATCCAAAATATCTCTTTCAGTGCCACTGATTGCCCTCTACCTCCTCAATATCTACGAATGTCAACCACATCTTGGCTTCCACCACCCTCGAAATCAAACCATCTCGGCTCTTACCCTAAACACAACGGCTCCACCCTTAAATTACCACAAACCTGTCCCTTTCACCAGTATCACGTCCCAACTAAATAGATCATGGTCTATCTCCCCTAAAACCAGATACTATTACAAAATACTTAATAAAGCCTTGAAAATATCTATAACTGTCCAACTTGGTCTAATGACGGATGGTGACATTCACCTTAATCCAGGACCCACCTCTCCAACAAACCCTCCACCCAACACTACCAACAACTTCTGTCCAAAGACTAGATCTAAAAACTCTCTCCTGATATGTCACCTAAATATCAGGAGTATTAACAACAAGGTCCATAACCTACATGCCCTCTTGGCAGTTTACTCACCTGAGGTACTGTGTCTCTCAGAAACCTGGGTGAAACCAAGTACGAAAAACAGTGAAATCATTCCACCAGGGTATAATATACTTCATCTAGACCATGCCACTAAGAAAGCAGGAGGTGTAGCTATCTTGTTTAAAAACTCGCTAGATTTCATCCTTGCTCCACAACAGCCCCCCCCCCAATTCAACAATGCTGAAGTGCTTCTCTGCAAATTTCAGCTTAACTCAATTAAATCCCTATACATTGCCTGCATATACATCCCACCAGGTGACAACACTAGTACCTTAGAAGACTTTCTACAATGGCAGTCATCTAACTATCCCCATGAAACTATGGTATTAGGAGATGTTAACATAGACTGTAACAACTGTTCCACTGAATCTCCTACCACCCATATGAATCTTTACGGTTATACCCAACTCATCTCTTCACCCACTAGGTTAAACAAGACTTACAACAAGAGCAGCATCCTAGACTGGATACTTGTCAAAAACCACCAAGACCAATATAATGTAGGCACCCTCCCAGATGACCTAAGCGACCACCTACTCTCCTTCATCATCAAACAAAAAGTAAATAATAACCACCAAATCCTCTATAAAACTATTAGGTCCCACAAAAATTTAACCTTACCGCCTTCCAGAATGAACTCAAAGCATGTAATTGAGCCATCCTAAAAAATCTTCCACTAGATGATGCTGTAGCATATTTTAACTCCAGATTCCTAGCTGTCCTAGACTCCCATGCTCCTAATCGCACCCTCCGAGTCAAAGCTAAGACAGCCTCCTGGCTCTCAAGGGCCACCAGAACTAAAATCTTGATAAGGAATAAAGCATGGGATAATTGGCGTACCACCAAAGACCCGCTCGACCATATTAAATTTAAACAGTTAAGGAATGATGCCAAGAAAGCCATACTGTTGGACAAAAAAAACCTATTACCAACACCTCCAGGACAAACATCCGAAGAAACCCCAAAAATTCTGAGCAGGCATTAACAAATTGCTCCACCCTGGCCAAATTACCACCCCCACCCCATCAGTATCCTATCTAAAAACTCCAGTGGAAACTGCTAACAGCTTCAATAACTTCTTTACCAAGATCATCCAGTCACTAGCTAGCCAACTACCCCCCAGCAACCCCTCTCAGTATTCATCCTCTACTACTACCCAACTACCCTTTAACTTTCAGCCGGTATCCACTTCAACCATCAAATCTCTACTCACTAAACTAAAGCCCACTACCTTAGCAGCAGATCTCCTTCCAGCAGAATACCTACAGAAAAGTGCAGTGGCCATTGTATACCCCATTTCGATAATCATAAACCGCTCTCTATCTGAAACCTATTGCCCCTCTCTCTGGAAGGTCTCTCATGTCATACCTCTTCATAAAGGAGGGAACTCAGTAGACCTCTCTAACTACAGGCCAATAGCCATTCTATCACCACTGGCCAAAATACTCGAGAAATGCGTCCATAAACAATTTTCCCACTACCTTACCCAAAACCAACTCCCAGCATGGCTTTAGATCTCACCATAGCACTACTTCTGCCCTCCTATCCTTCGCAAACACTATCAATACAAACAGAAACAATAACAAACTATCCTCTGCTCTCTTCCCAGATCTTTCTAAGGCCTTTGACATGGTCAATCATCAGCTACTCATCCTAGCTCTGAAACGCTTGTCACTTAACAATGACCCCATCAAATGGTTTCAGTCATATCTGACTGAGAGAAAACAAGCAGTATCATGGCAAAATACCCTATCCACACAACTACCTATTACTCTGGGAGTCCCACAAGTGTCCATACTAGGTCCCCTCCTCTTCTCTATCTTCATCAACGACCTACCCACTACCACCCCAAAGGCCACTTGTATTCAATATGCAGATGACTCCACTATAATCTGCACAGCTTCCACCTTAGGTGAACTTATCACACTAACCCAGAATACTTTCTCTGAGGTAGAAAAATGTTTTTTGGATTGTCAGCTTCTCTTAAACCCTCCAAAAACCAAACTCCTAATATTCTCCCCTAATAGTAAAACCACCTCACCATTTTTTTACTCTAACATCCAACAACGGCATAACTATCTCCCCAGATTTGCACACAAAACTTCTAGGGTTCACAGTAGATAATACACTAAAATATGACTACCATGTTAATCAAACTATCAAATCTGTTAACAAAAAATCGGGCTCCCTCTATAGGATCAAATCCTTTCTCACCCCATTAGCAAGAACTACCATTGCCTGATCCCACTTACTTTCCACCCTACTTTATGCTTCCCCTCTTTACACTAAACTAAACAATGCCTCTCTGTCCAAACTTGCTAGATGCTATCACCAAGTGGCCAGGTTTGCTACAGGAACACCCTATAGGACCCACCATTGTCTGAACCTATCTCAACTAGGATGGCTAGAATGGCCTAACCTGGTCCAATATAATCAACTCCTTATAGCCCATAAGGTTCTATACCATCCTGAATACGCCCCTGCCTTAAACAATATCATTAAGCCATATAGCAACCTAAGGTCCCTACGCTCTGGCAAAAAACTGCAGGTAAAAACGTCCAAGAGCAATAATGTGGCAGGGGACTCTCTATTTGCCAACTCAGTAGGTAAAATCTGGAACTCGCTACCTCCCATACTCACCCACCAACCCTCCCTCACCAAGTTCAAAACAATCCTCAAACTCCACCTCCAAAAACATTGGCTATGTCCCTGTTTCAATCCTGATTAGCTAATTATCTGAATTTGTGGTTTTCTCTTGCTAACTGTGCTTGATCTATTATAAAACATATGCCTAATATGTAAGTTTAGACAAACCTCTTGTCTGGAGCTTTGTACCATATTTATGAATGCATTTACTCTAATGTATGCTTGTATCTTACTGACTTGTGTATTATTACTTGTACTTACAACTTTCTCTACTCTGTCTTTATGTAACTGTACTTTCTGAAGCTTTTCTCCCCAGGCCTCTGCTGAAAATGGACTTATATCCAGTCAGACTATCCCGGTAAACAAATGTAAAATAAATAAATAAATAAATAAATCACTGTATTAACTGTATTAACACATGCTGCTCAAGAGTCAGCTAAGTAGCAAATGTAAAAGAGGACACTGCAGTTCCATCAAATATACTTCTACTTTAAGATTGTGTTATAGGGAGTAGTGGAGGAAAAGGGTAGTACTTGCAAATAAAAGAAAAACAAAAATATCATTTTAACTGAGGCTTCTCTATGATTCTGGCTCTCATGTCTAGAATCAAGGGTAGTAATATGCGAAAATTGCAAACTACTCTGTAGTGTATCCACCAGAACTTAGTCTAAAGTTCTTTTTTGATAAATAAAACACTATTATTCTCGCTATATTTTGTGCTGTTTAATATTTTGTCTGTTCTTCAATTTTCTTTTTATCCCACAATTCCACTGGAGTGGACCGGGTTACAAAAGTACATACGCAAATTTTATGTTAATCAGCTTCCATATTTTCGGTCAGTTGTCCCTAACAGGACAATAACTTACTTTTGTCCCTACTTTTCATGGGCCTTCATCCAGATTTTTGATGTTGCTAGGTTGAGAAGTATAACTTCAGTTGTAGTGCTTGCGGATGTACTTAGGTGAGGGTTCTATTCTCACTGCAGTCAACTGGGTGTATATGTGTTTGTGCACTTGCTTGACAGTAGAGAGAGCATTTTACAACAGCATGTGGGACATTGCATTTGCCATCTTCCTCTCAACAAATTCTGCTGATTAGCGGATGTTCAGTATACACATCAGGGCAGGGTCAGAGATGTCCTGTAGTCCAGGCACAAGTTACCTCATCCTTTCCGATTCAGATTTCAGTTACAGGGCTTTCAGTACATCCATGTACATCATAGCATGGTTTGTAGGACCTGCATGTTCTTAGTGTAAAACCCCCGTGGTCTGTCCAGCTGCTGCTGTAGGTGTCTAGTGAGGTACATGCAAAATGAAACATTATACTGTATTAGTGTTCAGATGAGGTTTGAGTACAGTGGTATTATATCCTCCTTAGATCTGGATACAATGGCCTGACTTCTGAGGTACATGATGTAGCCTTTCCATACCACTGTGGACACTTGGCCGAAGTTCAGATTGCAATCTACATGCTTTCCCAAACCTTGCACCACTGGTTTCAGCATAGGGGGGAGTGTTGTCAGTGGTGTATTTACCAAGAAATTCCACTTTGCATAAGGCACACATCCTGACACATTCTGTATTTATTAGTAAAATAGGTGGCTTTGGCACCAATCATTTGTGTTTGTTAGCCCCTTTTGTACTATAGTCACATCATTGGTGGACTCAGTCATTCCAACCAATATGCATGAATCAATAAACTTGGTAAGATACATGTATTCTGTACGCTGGACTGGTGCGAAATAGATTAAGGCCCAGCACAGATCCTTCGGGTGCACCAGTGGTAACAGCTGCAATGTTAGAGGTTAATTCACCAACTTTCACAGTATGTGGTCTGTCAATGAGGACATTGGTTAACCATCTAGTGATGTAAGTGTTAATTCCCAGCTGCTAGAGTTTGCCAATGATACCTGAGTAGGGGGAGTGTGTTCAAACCCTAGGATAGATCAAGATAGGCAGTATGCACTGTGTTACCTTCATTCAGGCCTATCACACAGAAACAATGGGATGTGACAACATCACAGATTACCTAGAGCATGAATTAGAACATACACCTACCTGGCATAGTGTGATACAAACTTCAACACACCCTCCAGATCGACTATGTTCCCATAGAAGAGTGTACATTGACATGTATCCATCTAAGTGGGCTGGGTACAGCACCTGATGCATGCATGTAGAGACACATTGTGACTCTCCTGATTTGTGAGGTAGGCCAACATGTCAGCATGGAACTTCTCTAAATGGACACTAGTAATATCCAGGCTGTGTGCAAAACATATGTTTGAGTTTTTGATGATATATGTATCCCTGTAACATCTGTCAGATGTCCTCAGATAGCATCATCCTATGGAATTTGAAAATGCCAAGGCGGTTGACATGAAGTCCACACTGAGGTATTCACTCCACAGTGACAGATGTGGCGATCAACATCTATTTCACCAAGTGGGTAGAACAGTGGATCACAAACTTGGCATATAAATATGCAGAAATATGTGAAGTGACCTATATCTTGTGTCCAGTGATCAAGTGTGCACATCAGGGCTGTCTGCTAGGCCCATTCCTGTCCATGACTGAAATTACAGGCATCAAGATTGCGATACAAATCCTGTGTCCCAACAGTTTTCTGGAGAATTACAGATTGTGGACAATCATTGACTCCAACTGTGATATTGGTATAAAAAAGACAGTATGAACACACATCAAATATTGCTGTCACAGTCATGACGGCACATGAGATGAAAAAGAAAGAAAGAAAAAAAACATGTGGGGATTTGTTTCATTATGCAAACAAATGCACAAACCAAAGACCATGTAGACATCACACCCTATCAGCAGACCAGTTGTTATGTGGCCTGTTCCCTGGGATATATGGTATGTGGAATGTCGACCAGCATGTGTCCAGTGTGGTGAGTACTCCCTTGTATGTAACACAACTACTGAGTATGTGCATGTCATCCACATGACAGCCAATAATACATTCATAGTTCACAACCTTCATCACACCAATACCTGAGTATAATCTGTCCTTCCTTATGTCCCTTCATGCACATCTTCCACCGATTTGTAACTGAAGTCTACCACCATTGTCTCTGTGAGCTGTCATACATCTGTTTGTGCATACCTAGGTATTAGCTTTGTTGCATAAACATTACTGTCTGATGGCATGGAACCCCTATCAAGGTGTAATACCACATGCATGTGTGATACCTGTTTCTGTGATGCACTCATGACATACATAGCTGTTTAATGACATTGATGGCATGGTTTTTATTTGTGACAGTGAGGATTGTGCCATATATATCTCTGCCATTCACACCAGTCAACTGACCTGTAGTGATCATAATGTCAAGTGTGTATTCTCACACTTGCACATGTTAGTGTCAGGAGAGTGTGCTTGATTACACTCATAAATTGCTGATATGTCCTAATACTTGTACAAGTCTGTTGGTACAGAACCGTCTATGCTGACTCAGAAATACATATGTTGTGTCAGAAATATGGGTATTACTGGTTGTATTATTCTGATATTGTCCATGATTGTGCTTGATGGTTTTACTGTTAGCCATGAGCCTGTATCTGTGCCCTACTTGTTGGAAGCCTCTGCTGACAATTCGGGCATATTCAGGCAAATCAGTTTGCACAGATTCACAATATGCATCCAACCCCAATTGTATTTAACATCAGTGATACATGACCTCTTCATTGTTCATGCCTGGATGCTTATATCACACAGGCATACTCAACTGTTAAGTCACCTTGTGTGATAGTCACATCACATACATTTGTCACTGTGCAGTCCCAACTGTGCCATGTGCAGATGTAATTATTGTTACTGCTGCAACTGTCTTACTTTTACATTTTATCATGTGTGGTACATTAGAATGTTTCACCTGTCCTCTTTCCTGGTGTTCATCCTAAACTTCAAATCTGTGTGTCCCTATTCAATAAACACACTTCCCATGACTGTTTCTTATAAATGGCAGTCCATGTACCCTTACAGATTATTGACACAACTTGTACACACTGCGTGGAATGGGATTCCACAATACCCTGTCCTGTCCTAAGCCTGCAGCATGTACATTAATGTATGAAATACTCTGGTGGTCCATGTGGCATTACTTGCCATCCCACTAGCATAGTATGCTGGAGTATACACACACACTGTCCTGTCCTTGCAAAATAATACATTAGTATATGAAAAACCATGGTGGTCCGTGTGGCATTCCACTGAATCCTTCTACCCCAGTATGCTGGAGAGCACACATACACTCTCCTGTCCTGTCCCTGCAACTTAATACATTAATATATGAAAACCCTGGTGGTCCATGTTTAATTCTGCACAATCCCACTCACCCAGGTTGCTATGCTGTAACTAAGTTTGATATCCTATTTTAATTTACACAGTTTGCTAGCTGCCATGAAACCCTGCTTGTTTACAATTGAAGGTGAGACGCGGTATGAATAATGAAGCACTGCTGCTCACCACGCAAATACGTAAACTCTGTGTAGGCTTTTAGCAAAGTCTAAATGGATTTTATTGAATCCCAGGGATAGACTTCTACAAGAATTGTATATATTTGCTGCAGAACATTTTATGATTAATAGCATTCAAATTACTCAGGTGGTTGCTCTGCGGGCATGCATGGATAAAGCCCTCACTCTGTCCCAGGTTGCCCAGCTTCGATTAGTGTCTTGGTTGACTGACAGAGTGGGAGGGCATGCCCATCCAGGGGGTGGTGGTAGTAAATGGCATCTCCAGATGACAATTCCACAACAATTCCTGGTAGAGGGAAGGAATGTCACCAGAGGAAGCATGCACAGTGGGGGACAGTGCGGCTTAGCAAAGTTGTGTTGGAGGTGGGGCGATAAGCTGCACCTGGCACATTGCATGCCTCCATGACTTATAGCACACTGGCACAGACAGGAGAGGGGAGTAACAGTATAGGCCAAAGTAAGATTCCCCTCAGATGAAATTTCAGACGTGGCAAGTTCCATTGCCCGTGATCTGTGATCAGCCCCAGGCATTATCAGAATAACTATGAGTAGAGCAAAATGGAGAGCAACTAACATTACCAAAAGCATAACTTCAAAAGGCTTTAATGATTAAAAATCACACTGGCATAAAACAATAAAACAGGATAAAATGGCATAAGCACTTTCACGTTGATATACAATATTACTTCATATCCATACATTAAGAAAAACACTTCTTCATTTAAACTATAAGACTCTAACTGGAAACTGGGAAGTAGTCCACACCTTCATTAGGCACCAAATAAGAGGCTCAAGTGTTCATCCAATGGGAGAAGTTAAAATAGGATAGTCCTTGCACTTATTCCTATAAAACAAAGGCATATACAAAAAGGAAAGACATAATTAACTCATAGCCAATAGCTTCAGCACATAAGAACAACAACCCAGACATACAACCTATCTGAGTAATGGATAATCACGTTTCAGCCAATAGTGATAGCCCATCAAGTCCTTGCCTGCAATTAAATAGGGTACTATTGGAGGTTGAAAATAAACACAACCAACCACAAAACATTTAGTCACAAGGACTTATCAGGTTGAAACATAGCAATCCAATTAGTCTAAGTAAAATCCATCTTGCATCTCTACCAATTGCAAAATGTCAAATGGTCCACTCCTTCTTCAGCCACAGAGTGAGTAGCTTGAATGCACATGCATTAAATTAAATTAGGAATGTAAAAGTACAATTGTCATTCAGTTCCATAAAAACAGATATATTCTTCAAGACAGTTATTGAAGCAAAACACTCACATCTAAGACTTGAAAACTTCAACCAGAAAATAGAGAGGGATAAGAATACCCGATGAAAAATTAAATTAATCTTTCACTTCCTAAATAATCTACGACTCTTCAAAGCTGGTTTAAGCAGAATGCTCACATTTAGTCCTGGGGGGCTTAACTGACTGCAACATGGCAATCCAATGAGTTTCAACTGATTCTGTCTTTTTGACAAGATTGTCCCCTCTAATGACTACTTTAATGAGTTGTAAAACCATTAATGTGAAAGTATGTCCTGTGTGCTGTGAAACAAGTGTTGTAAAATTCTTTCTTTCAGTTACCTGTTAGTCCTTCCAACAAAGAAGCTATGGCAGGTTCCAGATGATGCTAAATAGATAGTCCCCAGGATTCATGAAGCCTCCGTGTAAGAGTTATAGCTCTTACACGGAGGCTGCAGTTAAACGAAGTGATGTCAGCATGCTTTGCATATTCATGAGAGCATGCTGAATCACACCTAAGTCTAACACGGTCCGTGTAAGACAGTAGGGGGCGTGTCCGTAGGCCGAGCCCTGCAAGCGGACACGCCCCAGAAGTGTAAAAGTGCCCAAAGTAAACACCCACAACAGAGTCCACGGAAATGTGAATAAACACAACACAACACATGCCCCCACAGACTATAAACATAAAAGATATATAAATGAACATGTTATATATTTTTTTTAAATTGTAAAGATGTTTAACCGTGAGTGCGCTCGTTTGCGCGGGCGTGCCCGTAGTGCAGCTACAGTTAGCAGTCAGTGGGAAAGCATATAAGAACTAAATATGCAAAATAAGCCAGGAAGCAATAGCGTAGCGGTAGAGATGTTGGCTGAAAAGCAGGCATTCATGGCTCGAGCCCCCACAACACCAATTTTTCTTTTTTCAAAATAAGCAGGAAACAAGACCCTGACAAATATGTACACATAAAAGCCCAATATATGTAAAATGTAATGAAATTGCCCATTTATATTGAAGAAATGTGAGGTAACAAAAGAATAAAAAATGCCAGATGTGCCCATAGATGAGCTACAGTTTAACAGGGTGAGTGCATCTGCCCGTAGATGAGCAGTGGTTTAACTGGTGCAAAATGAGTGCCCGTAGCTGAGCAGTGGTTTAACATGCTAAATCTATGTGCCCCTAACTGAGCTGAGCGTAATATGCGTGCCGATAGCCAAATGAGGCATAAACCAGCGTACCCCGTTTGCGCGGAGCTGCGCACTGCGCAAACAAGCTAACCGATGGGCAACGTTGAGCAAGCTGTATCAAAACTGCCTTTACACAGACACACCCCTCAGCATGTCTAGACAGTCATGAAAAATAAAAAGCAGTGGCCAGGATACTATACACCATAGTCAAGGTACAGAACCACTAAGCCACGACAGCAGTACCTGTAAATGCAATAATAGCTACTATATAGGAATGAATACAAACTAGAGCATGACAATGCAGGTTTACTGAAGTTGATACAATTCCAAAATGGCCAATCACAGATATGTGCGGGAAAAACGGACTATATAAGCCCCATAGGCGGGAATACACAGCATAAACGATTGTAGAACAGACCTGCAGGCAGAATGTCAGGAGTAGGAGAGGGTAGTCGCTTTCGAGCACAGAGGTGGGGTGTTGAGGAGTCCAGGTACATGGCCTGGCTCCTAGTCCACAATCATGAGGCCCAACTCATGCATGGCCAGGTCCTCTGGGGAGCATACAGGGCTGAGGCGTGGGACCGGTTGGCTCATGATCTCACCAGTGCCACAGGGATTCCAAGGACTGGTGAGCAGGTCCGTCACCACCATGCGGACCTGAAGAGACGCAAGCAGGACCAACTGAACCTTTGGATCCAGGAGGCCCGGCAAACACCCAACGCCCCACTACTGAGTAAGTTACATTTAATTATGTATGTAAAAAATTAAACTAGCTGATATTATGGAGATGTGTATTCCAATATTACTTCATTTATATTACAGCTGCAGGTGTCCGTTCTGCAAACCGCAGAGCCTATGGCGATAGGCTGGTGCGGTTGCGCCACCAGGCAGGTCAGTAATCCACTACCAGTAACTGTAAAGAAATATAAAAGTATGACAGTCAGCAAAAGAGTGCAGTGTAGTCAGTAAGGAATAAAATCTGCAAGTAACAGTGTGAAAGTGTATGCAAGTATTGCTTGATTACAAGAGTTTTCAGCCTGTGAGTTTAACCTAAACATGAAACTGTCCAACATATATTCTGAAATAAAAATGCCCTGCCTGTAGAAAATAGTACACAACCTGCAGCAGGCTGAAAAGTATAGCTGCAGTAGATGATGAAATCACATGTGTGAAATATATCCCTGTGGAAATACTGAAACATGACAGAAGTGAGACTGCTGGAAAGGATTGTAATAACTACTGTTAAAACATGTCAATAAAGCCTAGAAGTACCATCCTGAATAGTAAAATGAAAGCAAGTGAGAGAGTGTGAGAAAGTGCCATGAATCCAGCAATACAGTAGTAATAACCCCTGAATAAAGTATACTGCAGTCAAGACAGAATGAAATGCATGTGAGATTCAAAACCTAACAGCAACATCTGTTCAAAGTGTTGCTGCATCTGGAATGTGTATCCCAAAATCAGGATATGTTGCTCTCAGTCTGCAATATGCAGATAGGATGTTTGTCTGATATACCAAACATCCACACTTGTCTACAGCTATATAAAGCAAATGTAGCCCTGATGTAGCTGAACAAAGCTAGATATGAATGTGTATGAAGAACCATAAAATGTATATTGATGTTGCATTAACAGTCCTATCACGAAGTTGAAATAGTTATCATATAGGAAACTGTAATTAGAACAGTAGTGTGTATATAACTGTAGCTATTAGAAATGTACAGCATATGTATTGCTATTCAAAGGTGTTAATATTACTTTCTTCACCCCACCCTATAACCACATATAACCCATTCCACGTGAAAATGGTATGTGCAATCACAATTAACACCCCTGGACGTTTGTCCTGTTGGGTCATATATATCTGCATGTCTGTTGATGCATCTGCCCTGTTCATACATCCACACCTGATGGCCTGTTGCCATCAATTAACCCTGCATGTTGTTGGACTGTGTATTTCTGTTCAAATTATGCATGTGTTATGCACGCTGTTCAATGGTGTGAATATCTGGGTGTTTGGTTAATGGGAATACTAATGCATGCTGTTACAACTAATTGTGAATGGTATTATATGTCACTAACCCAAACTGTCATGACATAATGCAAAACATAGTACGACAGGGAAGGCAGGTACCAGCGGACCCACCTCTCCCACCTCAGCTGGCGAGTGCACCTGGCACTAGTGCTGAGTCCAGACCCTCCTCCGGTGGCCCTGTGCCACCTGCGAGTGGAAGCGCTGCAGGGGATGGGGCTCGCCCCCCCTCTGCAAGTGTGGCCGGAGGAGATCCACCACTCACCCTCCATAGCGTCCGGACTGTGGTGCGTAGGGAGATTCGGGACTCTGTTCTCGAGCCCCTACGCCAGCTCGAGGCATGGGTGGTGCAACTAACGGGCATGCCTGTTGCCCTGCCTACACAGCCCCCAGCACAGCCCCATCCTGGGCAGTGAAGGAACAGTGGCAACTGCCTATGGGTGGGGATATCAGTTCCACTGTTGCCATCTGTGGGCTCATGGGCTCTGGATATCCAAACCTCTGTTCCCGTCAATTGTGTAACCCCCCCACACGTGTCATACACCGCCCCTGTATGCGTCTTGTTTGTCTTGTCTGTTTACCTACCCAATCTACCTCCCCAGCTGTACCGACTACCTTCACCTGACATACCACTCTCACCTGAAAAAAAAAAAAAAAAAAAAGGGCACTCTGTACCCACAAAAAAATTACGCCCCATACATTGCTGCCCATTCCGCACACATGTCTACTGGACATGGAACCTATCAATTCCAATTGGCTGTACAACAAGTATTATTGTTGTCCTGACACCTCTCTCAGTGGTGGAAGGTTTCAAATGTCACACCAAATTACATACATATGCACAGCTGTTGCTGATGAAGAAATGGGCAGCTATGGGCCTTACCTACATCCCTCCTGCACACCCCAAGCTTGTTTCCCTACTGTCCTACCCTCTTTGTGACCCCTTTTTCACCACTTTCCTGTCTCCCCATTTTTCTTTTCTTTCAAAGAAAATAGTGCGGGTGTGCGCAAGAGTAAGCACGTTTAAGCAGTTGTAAGCGGGTGTGCGCGAAGCTAACCGCCAGTGCGTATGCTTGAGCTCCACGCAAACCAGCGCTAGCCCGGTTACAACTGCTTAAAAGTGCCTTAGTCACTTTGATTGACAGGTCCTGTACTCAGTTCAAAAGCAAAATAAAATCCCACTGTGAGTCCCGAACCCAGGACCTTGGCAACTGTAGTCTGCATGACTTACCACGAAGCCATGACTCTTATACCAGAACATTGTGCTAAAGTAAATATATCATGTAATAGTAGGAATGAATGTAAAGGGAATATAGATGTGCAGTACACAAAGCATGACATTTAGAATTACTATCAAAACTAGTGGATTTCCATAATAGTAGTGTGTGAACAGAAACAGCCATGCTAGTTGGAAGCTAGTAGGTAATAATGTCACTATAGCACCTTGCAAGACACACACATACTAACAGCAGGATAAGCACTGCCTATACCCCACAACCTCTTACAGGAACACATCTGGACCAAGTAATAAAATATGTGGAGCAAAGGCCCAGAACCAGGGACACATTACAAATAATGTTACAACAAACGCAGACAGTTCAGAAAGTAACAGGGTCTGCACTTTGTGGGATGTTTGGAAGGGTATGCAGTCTGGAACTTGAATGTTTGTCACCATATTCTGACTTGAGCCCAGAGTGACTTGCCAGAAAAAGGTCTGCATGAGATATTGACCAAAATATGAGGCAGAAATGTGGACAACCTGCAAATATCTGTACGCATGACGGGTCTGACACCACCATATTTGAATAGTTAAGAGCCTAGACATAGCAACAGTGAATGACTTACAGGGATGCCCCACAGACCCCATGTGAAATGTACAAACAGTAGGCAGAAAGGTGTAACACATGCAATGGTAACTATGGAGTCCTGAAAGTATTCACCACTTGCATGGCAGAAAAAGTGTAGTAATACATATGCTCATGCTAACCCACAGTCACAACTGCAGCATACCAGACATTTTAATGGGTGTACCCCACTGATAGGTACCATTCCATGAGGCACATAACAGATGAACCTGAAAGTCTCTGGGGCCTGCTCAGCAGCATACTCAAATACCCTAATAGATGTCAAGGCCCACACCATGGCCAGACCACACTGCATGCTGTAACACCCTAGCAGATATAGCAAGCATTCCAAGGTGTGAATGTACATGGAAAATAGGAAAGCTACAGCAGCACACTACAGTCAAGACACCTAGCAGGCATACAAGTAGTGACTGTAAAGGGCAACTATTGAAGCCTTAGCAACAAAGTGCAAGCAAAAGTGAAAGGAAAGCACACACACACATTAATAGTAGTAGTAGTTGTAGGTGTCAGTGTACATACACAGTTAGTACAGGAAACTGGAGAAATGAATGGAGGAATGTTAATCTAAAGCACACCTGGAAATATGAGAGAGATACCAACCTTTACACTCACAGAACATTGTCCACAGCATAACAGCATGGTCCCTGCCCTTAAAATCTGAAAGGGCTACGCCTATCTCACATACCTTTTTATAGCACTGTTCTGAAATCACAGTGAGAACTGCAATCAGTACACAACTGGCTGCATGCAATTAGCAAATGCTGTCTAACAATTGGTGCAGAGGCCATCACATGGGCATATGCAGATACCTACAAAAGTATGCTGTACTCCATGTCCACACATGCAATACTTTCATTGCACCCTGAGAAGGACGTGAGAGACAGACAGAGAGAGAGAGAGAAAGAGAGAGAGACAGAGACTGAGAGAGAGACAGAGACAGAGAAAACTGCAATTAAGCAGACAGAAACAAATTGTTCAGCAACAGCTACCTGAAAGCTGACAACTGGGAAGTGGAGCAGCAGGACAGAGAACCAGACAGCAACACAAGCAGCTGTGACAAACACAGGTAATGTAAAGTAATACTATAAAGGTCTACATACTGTGAACCCTCCATATGTGTCATTGGTCTGTATCCATATGTATATGAAGATGTGTAAAGGGCAGGGGACATACAGCAACTATCAGTGAAGGCTGTACATACATTTGTATGTGAGAGCATCTATGTGCACATATCAGTGTTGTTTGATTGTAGGTTGTAGTGCCATGTACAAAGTAGGTTTCACAGTTATGTATGTTTAGCAGTATGTTAGTGTGTGTATACAGTATGGTAGACAAATATGTTGATATGCCTGTCTAACATATGGATACGTATGTATGTCAACATATGCATGTGTGTGTATATATATATATATATATATATATATATATATATATATATATATATATATATATGATATGCATATATGTATACATACATAGAGAGAGAGATGTAGGAATACATAGACAGATGTAGATAGAATATTGTACAAACATATATATGTAATGCACACATACAGATATAGATATATGTAGATACATATACACAGACAGACTGATCTGACTACCTACAGGTATGACAGTATATGACGACCTGCAACACAGCCTGTCCCACCCCTCTGTCACTCACACCCCTCTGTGCCCCCACATCTATAGCAATATATGTTCATCAATATATATATGTGTATATGTATACTGACATATATATATATATATATATATATATATATATATAGATATATCTATATACATATATATATATATATATATATACATATATATATATATATATATATATATATATATATATATATATATATATATATATATATATATATATATCTAGAGAGAGAGAGAGAGATGTATATAACTTCTGAGTGAGGCACATGTGTACAGATGTATTGCAACAGGTGCCTGGTGACAAAGGCATGGAGTGAACACCAGTGTCAAAACCGGAGTACCATACCACATTCCAGATCATCTACACCAGTAACCACCAGATATGTGATTGGCTGCCCACCACTGCATGTGTCAGGGGTGAACAGGGTCATAAATGTGTACAATAGTGGCCCCAATGATATTCACAGTGGCACACTATCCCTGGAATACCTGCACATGGTATGTGTCAGCGGACATGGTGAGTCAGCTATGGACATGTAGGTCGGTGTACCCCTCCACACCACATAATGGATGCCATGGTATGGACCTCACATGACAGCTACAGATATGGAGAAGGACACAGTGACATGTACAACACTGTGACAATGCACTCAAACACATTACCAATGCACAGTGACTGACAACACCACAGAGTACACATATGCTACCCACATAAAGGTTACCACTCCCGGATTTACATATGTAAGTCACACCCATGACAGATGTCCAACAACCATAGTAACACCTCACACCATCCACAACCTAAATGTCTGCTGTGTCGTCCGTGCCACTGCAATAGAGTGCACATGTGGAGGTAAGAGTTCCTACCCACAGATAAGACATACCCTGCAATAAACCACACAGTGTTAGGAAGCAAGACTCCCCATGAGTACATGTCACACATACCCCTGCTGAATGTTAGTCAGATAGGTAATATGCCATATGAGTCACCCTGTGTAACTGTGTGACAGCAGCAGGTACCATCACACCACATGTGTCACAATGGTGAGGGTAGCAGAACAGTACGCTGCTGTAGTCCCAGGGGCAATAGCATATTGTATAGTATTGTATTGTAATGTAATGTATTGTGTTGTATTGTATTGGTATGTTGAGGTGCCTCCTTCGTGGAGTGGAACCACTGCTGCTGTGCGCCAGTGTACAGGTACATATCCTGTAGTCAGGCTAGTGTTACATAGCACTTCTATATGTGTGTTTAGCTCCTGTCAGAGTTTATGTAGCATGCAACTGGGGATACCATCAGGTCCCATCCATGTTGTGTATTCTGCTGTCCTGCGGGTGTCTCTCACCTGGACATCTGTGATGACAGGGAGGTTACAGTCAGCTGGGATAACTATGCCTTATTTCGGGGGAGAGGGCGGGGTGACACCTGCACTGAACCTGTCTGCCACAATGTTGTCGATATCTGTGGTGTCAGTGAAATATTTGTTGTTGTGTACTACCTATGGGCATAGAGGATGGCTCCTGACCAGGTTGCTAACATAACTGAAGAAGGCCTTCTGGTTATCTGTAGTGTCACTCTTGATTTCCCTCTCAAAGTTGCCCATGTATTTTGTATGATGGAAAATAGATCCTTACTAGTGCTGCTCAGACATGCCCTCCCTTTATGGAATTATGCTCTGTCTTGCAGTAGCTTCCATCTTCTGTAATACAATCTGCCTATGGCTGGGGTCCACCAGGCAGGATGCTGTCCCTTTGTGGAGAGTGTCTTGGTCATATATGGGATTGCATGATCCATGCATTCTCGGAGATGTCTGTAGAAAGCAATTGTGTAGGGGTCAGCATTGTGGGTTGTATCTGCCACTGGCCCAGTGGGCTGAAAGGATACCATATCACTGTTACAAAGTGTAAAGTTTGTATCTGTAATGTTATGCACTATAGTCGTTTGTGCTGGTGGTGGAGGTGGGATATGTATATCCAGGGCAATCAGTGTGTGGTCAGCTCACAGTAGTTGACGATGTAGGCCATACAGTACCTAGATACAAACCCCAGAGTGAGGAGGTGCTCTTGACCTGAATCAGTGTTCTGACTGCTGGGGTTTGGTAGTATGTCGTATGGAGTCTGCCAGGTACTGTTGCACAGTTGCTGGCTGAGCACTGATACCTGGCCATCTACATGTGTATCCACCAATAGACAGACAGATGCTACATATGTGAGATATGTTGTATCATAACAGTCGAGTAGCATGTGTGCCAAATTCTGCTGACATATATTGCTGATACCAGGTTATTTTCTTTCTCAGGTACATGGCCCACCCGCGGAATCCCACCTACTCCACAGCTGAGGATGAGGAGATACACCAGGCCTGGTGTGGGATTATGCAATACTCTTTTCCCGCACCAGCAAGAATCAGCAGGAGAGGGCTGCACTGTGGCAAGACCTTGTCCGTCGGGTAAATGACATAGGCACGCATAATAGGACATATGAGCAGGTACGACATCACTGCAGTGATTTAATCAGACATGTCCGTCAGCGTGCGTCGGATATCCACAGGCAACAGGTCGCCACAGGTGGTGGGGTGGCTACACATCCCCCACTCACCAGACTGGAGGGACTACTCATGAGTGTAGTGGCTCCAGTCCGCCAGCAACAACAACAGCAGCAGACATGCATTATGATGGAGGCTGGAGCCACACAGCAGCAAGACAGTGAGCGTGCAGGTAATATGCCATATGTATAGTTGACTGTTGTGTACACTGGTAGTTAATGCATGTGTGAGGTGTGTCCTTGGTTTGTAGCTGTCACCATAGTATTTAATGTGCAAGTGTGATATCCTCAATATTAGCTGCTGACCTGTGAAAGGCGACTGTTGTACTCCTGACCTGTATCATACTCAGTAACAATGGCACAGTTGTGCCCACTGACATTAGTTTTTCACATCTGCAGGACCCTCTGGTATAACAGCAATGCAGCCTATTCATGCTGGTGAGTGTGTATTAACAATTCCTGTAATAGTGTTGATAGTAATAGTACTATTTGGCTCACTTAGTAGTGCTCTTTGTATGCATGTAGGTGTGTCTGTGTCTGTGTGTTGATATCACGCATACTGAGTACTGTACAATTGTGTGAAACTGTGTGCATGTGTGCACCTGTGCATGTATGCATGTGTGCATGTGTGCATGTGTGCACCTGTGCACCTTTGCATGTGTGCATGTGTGCATGAGTGCATGTGTGCATGTGTGCATGTGTGCATGTGTACACCTGTGCATGTGTGCATGTGTGCACCTGTGCATGTGTGCATGTGTGCATGTGTGCACCTGTGCATGTGTGCATGTGTGCATGTGTGCACCTGTGCATGTGTGCATCTGTGCATGTGTGCATCGCTGGTAATGTGTAGACATTGTAAACTGTGTTTCCTGTTTCCCTCCCACAGGTTCTGTTGCTGCTCTGGTGTCATGTAGCAGGGAACCTGAGTCAGGTGCCGTGGGTACTGATAATGATGACATCTGTGTAATGGCACAGGAAGGTATGCCAGGGTCCGCCATTGGTCAGCCGATTGACAGTACACAGCTGTCGACCCCATCAATGCGCACAGTTATCCTGCCAATACACCCTTTGTCACCAATGTCCCTAGGTGATGGACAGCATACAGTGGGCATTGACCAGGGTAATGTGGTATCTGTGGCACATGCCTCCCCACACAGCAGCCATGGGCATGGCCCAGAGATGGTACCACACAGACAGATGTCCAGGGGTTCTCGTGGGAGCATCCATGGGCGTACTGCCCCTGTCAGACGTGCCCACAGAGGTCTTACAACCTCAGCTATGTTTCAGACTGTCATGCAGGCACAGTCACGTATGGAATGGTACATCAGACAGGGTCTGAGGGAGCTGACAGCATATCGCACAGCCATGACTGACAGTATGCGTGACATTGCGGCTGCCAACCGTGATTTCACCGATGTCATAGACAGACGTTGTGGGGACATATTAGACTGGTTCCACAACTACATGTCCATGAGCCAGGGCGATGGTGGGCGGTTGAGGCATCGACGTGGCCGTATGCCAGCAACAGCAGCAGCTGGCAGTCATCACGGATGACAACAGGGCCGCGGCCGCCCCCGTAGTGCCAGCAGCAGCCCCAGCAATGCTGGGTCTGTGCTGTCATCAGACCGCCCCAGGAGACCATGTGCACGTGGCTCTGGCCAGGCCCGACAGGGATCTGTGTCCAGTCAACGAACACCTGCTTCTGATGACAGTACCCAGTCTGGGTTGGTACTGGATATGGTCCGTAGCACCCCTGCAAGGCACAGGTACCGTGTCCGTGGCCAGAGACACTGATCTGTATGACCTGGCAGGTACAGTCTGTGGCTGTCCACAAACACCAGTATATGGCAGCCATGAGGTGGAACTGTGTGCATCCATACACACATGCAAATTGACAAGACCTAGGACTACCGCATACACGCACACACTGCATCAACATTGCCCCACCTTCTACTGCTGTCCCTCACCAACACACATACACATACATGTCAATTGGTGGTATCGGTGGCTGACTCAGGCATACCAAGTTCACACCCTGTGCATATGATGAAACTGTGCCACCTCCTGCAATCTGTAACAACTGTGCAGGTACAGGTTAACATGTTGCTGATGCACAGGGTGACCACATAGATGTGTAGTAATAGTATCATGTTGTTAACAGTACTGTGTGCTGAATTAATTGTGGGTATATCACAGCATGCCTGATGCAGTAAGTCTGTGATTATCATGTCCTGTTGTCTACACCCATGGTAAGTGCCATAGTGTATCATCTGCACATGTTGGCATACTGGTGGTAATGATGCCAACAGAAGGCTACATACATAGGTAGCACAGGGGATAGGGTAATGAATGTAGTAATACACAATGATGGACATGTAAATTGCAAGTGGCATGTTGCCCACACTAGACTCTGCAATGCAGATGTTTGAGAATGTTGATATGTGTGCAGTACTACACGACTGGTACAGGATACACAGGAGCACCCTAGCACTGCATGCTCACATCTCATACCATGCTAGACAGCCCCAACACACATAACTAACTGTCACAGGAGGGAGAGTCCCCATATATGTCAGGGATACTGTGGTGGCAGGCCAGGGAGCATACATCCTACTAAGTATGGAACCACTGAGTGAAGGCTCAGTGTCTGTTATTTGACATGTGTATTACTGCAGGTATGAGCACATGGGTTTGTATACAGTTATTGTACATCCTGACAGTACATGGTCTGTACACTTGTATGCAATGAGACTGGACCCTAGCCATCTGACCAGTGTATTTCCATGTACATGTGCATAGTGCCTGCATATTTGCAGTGTTACCTACTGGAACTGGTACAGCTTGTTTGTTGTACAATGGACTACATGCAGCCCTGTTTACTGTAGCTTTGTTTGCATGCATGTTTGCTTGCAATTACCCTGGAATACTGATCACACCTGCAATGCATAGTTATAGAGCTTCTGTGGACTCCTAGTGCCATCTGCATAGCCTACTATATGTATGTCCATGTCCCACTTGACAGGATGTCACTGTTTGTCCTGTTCACATGTACATTGCCTGTGACACAGTGCATATGACTTACCTGGCATGTGTCCACGTGAGCAGTCATATATGCTACTGCTAACTAATCACAGGCACTACACCTTCACACATTCATCTTCTGTTGAACTACCTGCTTTGCTAGGGATGGCCTGCACCTGTCACCCCTGGGCTTTCAGATATTGGCAAAGGCTCTTGCTACCCCCATAGTGCCTATGTTAGGCAGGGCTCAAATGACAAACCCACCTTCATAGGTATCACAAGGGATAAGAAACTAAGAGCAATGCTACCCAACGCCAGAAGTCTAAACCTCCAGATGCATGCACCCAAAACACTCCTTGGCATGGAAAACATCGATATCTGTGCAGTAACAGATGCCTGGTTCAGGGCTACTGAGAGCACACCAGCACTACCAGGTTTAACCCGGTTGATTTCTTTGAAACAGTCACCAAGGCCATTGACGAGGGGAAGGTGGTTTACACAGCCTACCTGGACCTTGTAAAAGCCTTCACAACAATACCCCACTTTGGCATTCTAGGGAAGCTCACCAGCTTAAATATAAGCCCCTATGTCACTAGATGGATTGCACAGTGGCTCAAGGACAGAACCCACATGGTTAGCATTGCTGGAGCCATGCCAGACCCCACACCAGTTATGAGTTGTGTCCCACAAGGCTCAGTCCTGGGACCTCTCTTGTTTGGTATATATTTATTGGAGGTACAGGCCAACACGGACGGACTGTGGCTGTCCAAATATGCAGATGACTGCAAACTGGCCACCATAATCGATTCTCCAGCTGACACAAGCATCTTCCAAAGGGGCATCATAGCAACAGACAACTTGTGCCAGAGCCATGGCCTTCCGCTGAACAGTGTTTAGAAAGGGGAATGTGCATCCTGTAGTCTGTTCACCTAGTTGCCAAAAGGAACATTGTCCTCACACACTAACCCCCCTCAGCCAGAAACACACACTTGCCAATTGCAGGATTCAAACCCCTATCTGACTATATTATGACACTTGAGACAGATGCATTAGCAGAGCACGCTATTTGCATTACTAGAAGTTTTCCCTTCTCCTGCTATACTTATAGAGTGCTGACATCATCAGTGTTTAGAAAGGGGAATGTGCATCCTGTAGTCTGTTCACCTAGTTGCCAAAAGGGACATTTCCCTCACACGCACTAACCCCCTTCAGACAAACACACACACTTGCAAGTTTCAAACCCCTACCTAACTATGTTATGACACTTAAGACGGACGCATTAGCAGAGTGCGCTATTCGCCTTACTGGGAGTTTTCCCTTCTCCTGCTATACTTATAGAGTGCTGACATCATCAGTGTTTAGAAAGGGGAATGTGCATCCTGTAGTCTGTTCACCTAGTTGCCAAAAGGGACATTTCCCTCACACACACTACCCCCTCAGACAAACACTTGTCATTCGCAGGATTCAAACACCTACCTAACTATGTTATGACGCTTGAAACGGACACATTAGCAGAGCACGCTATTCGCATTATTGGGAGTTTTTGCTTCTCCTGCTATACTTATAGAGTGCTGACATCATCAGTGTTTAGAAAGGGGAATGTGCATCCTGTAGTCTGTTCACCTAGTTGCCAAAAGGGACATTTCCGTCACACAGACTACCCCCCTCAGACAAACACACACACTTGCCATTCGCCAGATTCCAACCCCTATCTAACTATGTTATGACACTTGAGAGGGATGCATTAGCAGAGCGCACTATTCGCATTACTGGGAGTTTTCTCTTCTCCTGCTGTACTTATAGAGTGCTGACATCATCAGTGTTTAGAAAGGGGAATGTGCATCCTGTAGTCTGTTCACCTAGTTGCCAAAAGGGACATTTCCCTCACACACACTAACCCCACTCAGACAAACACACACACTTGCCATTCGCAAGATTCAAACCCCTACCTAACTATGTTATGACACTTGAGACGGACGCATTAACAGAGCGCGCTATTCACATTACTGGGAGGTTGCTTTTTCTTCTGTTGTACTTATAGGGTGCTGACATCATCGGTGTTTAGAAAGGGAATGTGCATCCTGTAGTGTGTTTTCCTAGTTGCCAAAAGGGACATTTCTCTCCCACAGACTTACACACACACCAACCCCACTCACACACTGAGCATTTGAAACCCCTATCTAACTATGTTATGATACTTGAGACGGACGCATTAGCGGAGCGCGCTATTCGCATTACTGGGAAGTTTCTTTTCTCCTGCTGTACTTATAGGGTGCTGACATCATCTGTGTTTAGAAAGGGGAATGTGCATCCTGTGGGGAGGCAGACACCAAGCACACTCTGGCTAAGCTGTCATTCCCTAGGGCAAACAGCCTAGTGTTGACCTCTACACCCATATGTTTAATTGTCAAATGCACATTATTTGTTGCTGATAGACTGTTTGCACATCTTTATTGCCATAGCATTCCCTGCTTGTATGAACAACTTGTGCACCTGTGTAAGATGTTTGCATATGGGAGGGATCCACTATATCACGTATGTCTCTGTAGTCATTTAACTGTATGCACTGGGCAGACTGCTGTAATGTGGTTGGTTCCTGGAATAACACATAAAAATACCAGATATGTGTGTCCAACTGCTAAACTGAGATTTGGCCTAAGTGTGTGAGCATGACAGTTCAGCCTTCCCATGACATGTTGTCTGACATATGTCTCATTTATCAAAGTGTGTGAGCATGCCCAGTGTGAGCATTCCATATGTTGGACTCTGCAGCCCACCACATTTGTGGATGAGTGTGAACTTCAACAAATATCACCCGTTTATGGTTGTGTGTTGTGTGTCATGTTGTGTAGTTACTGTACAACTGCTTTGTGTGTGAACACAACAGGATTATACTGTGCCTGCAGTGTTTGCATGGGATACTTTGCATACAGTTGTCAACATCCTTTCACACTGACCTAACACTGTAGTACTGTATAGTGTACTGGTAGTACTTTGACTGTGGTGGACAGTATCCTGTGCTTTACTGCTATCACTGCTTTACATTTCGATAGTGGGCACAACAGCCTGGTTAGGGGCCAGTTGTGTACATCTGACCATGTTGCATTCTGTTCAGATATGAACTACTTAAACCAGGCTTGTCCAACATTGGTAGTGTATTCCACAACATAGGTGTACATTTGCAAACACTAGCAATGTGCCCTAGTCCATGTCTAATGCTAGTTGGAGAGTGTGTTTGTCCTTCAACACACATTGTAAGAGGAGTTTGCCATGACATATGTCATGGTTAGTATACTGTGCCTCTGTCTACCTGTGACATGACAGTGATACCCAGGATAAATCTACCATCTCCCATCCACTCATCAAGATTCCTATTGAGGAAGATTGATAAGTGACTCTATGGGTAGCCTGTACTGGGGGTTCACTCATGGGTGGGGGTGGCTTCTGTGTTATGGATCACGCAGTACAGCTTGTCCTATGTAAGTCAGTGCTGGGGTTCAGGTCTCTCATGTGCATAGCTCACTGCCATTCAGATTGTACAAGGTGCAGCATGTTTATTGATGCCAGCAACACAGGCAACACATGGCATCTGTGCAAGCTCTTTGATACTCCTGATGAGGTACTGTTGGGGACTTTACAGTTGATGGAGGTGTCTGCTGAGGTACATCCCACAGTGGCTATGGTAGTCAATTGTACCGCTGATGAAGGATGACTGCAGAGCCACAATGACCTCCCCTTATCTAGATCTGACAGCCTTCATGATTAGGTGGGTATGTGGTATGTTTCTGTAAACACTACAGCACATGTTTGTCCAATGCAGGATATCTATCACCTTGTGTCCCCAGGTCTCTCATTACATGTTAACTACATAATGGGTTAACACCTATGTGGTAATTGGTGGGCACTTACTGTATATCCACGGGGGTTGACTATACACGTTTCTGCAATTAGCTTGCTGACATGGCTTTGGCACCAGTTGTCTGTTTCTATGTGGCCCTTTTGTGGGATGCTTGTGTCAGCTGGTGGATCATATGTGGTGAGCAGTTTGTAGTCCTCTGCAAACATGTTCGGACACAGTCCTTCCATGTTTGCCTGTACCTATGGGACATACATACCAGACGAGGGAGATCCCAGGACAAAGCCTTGTGGGATGCCAGTTATATCTGGTTTGTAGTCTGACATGGCTGCAGCATGTCTGACCATGTCTGTTCTGTCCTTGGTCTGGTTTGCAACCCCCCTACTGACATGTGGGTTTATATTTAAGCTGGTGAGCTTATCTATAATGAACACGTAGGGTATTGTATAGAAGCCTTTGCAAGGTCCAGCTACACTGTGTGGACCACATTGCCCTCATCAATGACCTTAATGACTGTTTCAGTTGAGTCAAACATGTTTAGGGGCAGGATCTGCACTTGAGAAAGCCACACTGGGTTGGGTCCGGTGTCAGTAGGTCCCCAATATCTTTATGTCTGTGGTACATGCTGATCCTTTCCATAGCTGTGCAAACCGAGCTTCTCAGGATTCTGGGGTAGTAGTTTTCAGTATCCATTCAGGCAACACCTTTGTTGAGAAGGACCACTGTTGTTGTACACTGCTCTTTGGGTACATATTCTGTGGTAAGGCTGACATTGAGCAGTAGTGTGGTTTGGCATTCCATTCATCTTGGAGTCCATGTTGCACTAAGCCCAGGACACCATCTCATACCATTGCTGCTGTGTGTTTTGCTTTGTAGATGTTGGCTGTTACCTCAGCATCTGCAATATCAGGAGGCCAGCAGTCTGCTGGGATAGATATTCTGCATTCGGGGGGGGGGGGGGGTTTGCACTGCACCTGTCAGGATGTATGTTGGCAATATGTGTGTGTGTTTGTGATATTTGTGTGATTCAGGGCATATCTGTGAATTCCCAACATGGTTCCTACCATCAGTTGTGAAAGCCTTGGGATTATCCTTAGTGTCCTGTACAATTTGTATCTTCATAGGTTCATAAGTCCATACTAAGCTATCCACCCTAGGGCATTTGTTAGCCTAGCCAGAGTGTGTGTGGCTTTTGCCACCCCTTGCTATGTGAATATTATGGCCATTTATGATTTGCTTTGCTGTGCCTCTGTCTGGACATGACACAGTGAAGACCCCCAGTGTAACTCTACAATCATCCATCCACTTGGCAAGATTCCTGTTGAAGAGTGTCAGTGAGGGGCTCTGCCTAACATGGAGTGGGATTCTGGTCCAGGGTGTGGGGAGCCTCTGGATTATGTATCTGTCCCACCAGCACATCCTATTTCATTATTTGTTGAGGTTGACATCTCTCACTCTCACAGCTCCGATGGATTTGAGTTTTCTGGGGTGGAGCATGTCCATTACTCCTGTGTTGGGCATGGCCTCCTACAACAGGCATGCAATGCCTCTGTGTAGGCAGTATGTGACTGCATTCAGCTGGGCTGTCTACAGCCAGGCAGCATATGACATATATTTGAGACCCTTTATCCTCTTGATGAGGTACCTTTGAGGTCTTTCTAACTGGTGCAGGTGTCAGGTAAGGTACATCCCATATGAGGCATTGTACTAGATTATGGGTGTGATTAGAGAAAAGTATAGGGGCACAATGACCTCCATTTACGTAGATGTGAATCCTTTCCTGATACGGTGTCAAATGTAGACAGTCTTCCTAGCCACATTGGCAATGTGGGTGTCACATAACAGGTTACTGTCCACTTGTGTCCCTAGGTCCCTGGTTACTCCTTCCATACATAATGGTTTACCACCTATGTGGTAATTTGTGGTACCTTGTTTGGTATTTGGTGGGACATTCATACTGTCTAGTGTCTTCAGGACGGCTGGGTGGGGTTACTGTGTGTGAGAGTGCAGTCTGTAGCATGCTACAGACTGTACAGCAGTCTTGCCTACAGTTAGTTGCACATGGGTGGACTCCAATGCCTTGTGCATTGTCAGTTACCTGGACATATGGGTGTCTGTGCTGACTATGGATACTCACCCTCCTTTTATGTTTTGTTCCAGGTTTTGGGGCCATGACACATGATACGTGGTATAACCTGGTAGCGCTGGTGTGCTGTCAGGAGGCTTGCAGCAGGTTTCTGTCACTGCACAGACATCGATGTTCTCCATACTGGGGATGGCCTTGGGAGCATGCATATTGGGGTGTACACATCTGGCATTGGTGAGCATTTACCTTATGTTTCTTCCCACTTATGTTTTCTAGGGTGGTGGGTCAGTCTTTTCAGCCTTGCCTACAAAAGGCTCTATGGAGGTGGCAAAGGCCTTATCCAATATTCCAATATTCATACGCCCAGGGGTAACAGGTGCAGGCCATCCCAAGAACAGCTGCGTGGCTTGTCAAGCATGACATCCCAAGCAGACAGACATTGGATCCCCTTGGAATGACACCAGTAAGTGTGCCACTTGCTATGACTGATCATTCCGTGTTTGTACTGTGGCATTATTCTTGGTAAGGGTAGGATGCTGCAAACAGTGAGTGTCATATCGGCCTGGACTACATAATCAGATAGCTCATCTATGTCTCTTTTCATGTAGTCTAGGGCGGTGCATCTCAGGTCATTCACACCAGCATGGACTATGACTGCATCATATTTCTACTTGCTTTGGAGTGACCTGCATACTTCTGTTATGTGGCATATTGTGGCAGCCTACAGGCAGCTTACTGTACCCTTTCCCTTGTTCAGTCTGGTGTGCAGGACAGCAGTGTGTCTGACTATGGGATCACATATTACAACTGTATCAGGCATGTTGTTTCTCCTTCTGGCCCGTGACTGCTTGGCACACCAGCTTTGTGTACTATGTGTTGCATGTGCTATGTTTGGAGGTTGTTTGATTGGGTGTCTGCTTTAGAGGCCTCTGTTGGTGTGCTGTGTTTGTAGTTTGTGCCTCCGGGAATGTTTTTCTGTGTTTATGTGTTTGGTTTGCAGTTGTGATAGGTCTATGTGGGACTGTGTTTGTGGTGTGTGTGGTTACCTTCTCCTCCTGACTTGTTTTGGGAGTACTGAGTTGAGGGAGCTCAGCCTCCAGTTTGGATAGATGGTTGCATCTCTCACATATATTTGTATTTCTTGGGTGGAGTTGGGGGTTGTCTGTGTACTTGGGGCAGGTGTAACATTGCCTCAGGATTCACAGATTCCACTTGTTGTGGCTGGCCTTAGTGGATTGTATGTGTGGACAGATTTTATTGCCATACTACTGATCAGTGATTACTTCATTGTTTATGTTTGCTCTATCATGTAGTAGCTTCCTCATTCTCTTGCATGGTTTGGTTATGGCTGGTGTCCACCATGTCAGATTTGTGCGTGCATGGCATTGTGTCTTGTTTTAATTTAGGACTGCATAATCCAAGCATTCCTGGCAGTGTTCATGGAATGGCTGTATTACAGGTTCTGAGGTGTGGCCCATATTTTGCACCTGCACGGGACCTTTAATGGATTCCACATCAGTTTGGAGGAGTGCAAATATTGCTTAACACATGTTTTCCACTGTGGTTTTCTGGCCAGGGACTGTGGTCAGGATTTGTATATCCAGTCTGATTACTCTATGGTCTGGTTTTACCAGTGAGCAATACACTTCTGATCTTGCCATCCAGTACGCATGTTGCTGATTATCACATCCAGTATGCTTACCCCTCTTGTGGGAGTGGTACGTTGTTCCTGGGCCTTTTGGTTTATGGATTCTATGAACTTTTGTCCTACACTGTTGGAGCTAGTATAATGCTCCCAGTCTATGTCTGGGTATTTGCAGTCACCCAATATAATGTGGTTTGGAGGACTTGATATATTCATGTATTCCAGCATAGGCCGGGTGCAGTTCCTGGTGTTGGGACAGTAGTCTGTAGCAGGCTATAAACTGGGGGGCAGTTTTAGCCACTGTTACTTGAGCATGGCTAGTCCATGGTGCTTTTTGTTGTGGTACCAACATGGGGGTGTGGTTATCCTTGACAATTCTTGCTAGTCACCCTCCTTTTGTAGCTTGTTCCAAGTTTTGAGGCTGTACAGCACAGTATGAGGTGTAACCTGGTAGTGTTAGGGTGCTGTTGTGAGCCTTGGCTCAGTTTTCTGTTACAGTGCAGATATCAACATTCTCCATACTGGGTGAGTTTAGACTGCATGCATCTTGCTGTTTCAACTTATCCCTTATCTTATTCTTATCTCTTCTGATACCTATGGAGATAGGTTTGTGTTTTGAGCCTTACCTATTCAGGGCACACTGTGGGTGACAACAGCCTTTGCCAGTATCCATATGGCCTGCACTGATAGGTGCACGCCAGTCCTAGCAGGTGGTGCATCATGTCATGCTCAGCATGTCATCCCAGACTGGCACACATTGGATCCCCTTTGACTAACTGTGATACTTCAGTCAATTGTTGCACTTGATCATCTCATTGTCATGCTGTGGCATGATGCTTGGTAAGGGTAGGATGTTAGTCAGGGTCCTCAGGTGTGCATATAGTACATGGTGTTACATTACTTAACACATAGCATTCATGCCTCAGGTGGTGCTGCAGGGCTGTCTCTGTCGGATGCGCATATTACACTTCCCTGTACATGTTTGAGAGCAGGTTGTGTCATGTTAGGCATCCCTGTTACTATATGAGTGAGTCAGAGAGGGGTATCATTCCCAGGGTTCCTACTGAGCCAGTGTATGTGCTATGCATTGCCTCTTTGCCAAGGCCAGGGCATACTGGGCACGCCTCCTTCTGCCTACTGGGGCAGGCTCAGGTTGTTCCTCCTCCGAGTCACGCCTGCCTGTGATGGCCTTGGCAATGGTGGGGCTGTTTGGCCCAGCCCTATGCTGGTCCTGCTGCAGCTGTTTTCGCAAGATCATATTATGTAGCATAGCACATACCATGACAATTTGGGTACATGTAGTTGGTGTGTACTGCAAGGCTCCACCAGATGTGTCCAGACACTGGAACCGTGACTTGAGCAGCCCAAACACACGCTCTATTACATTACGTGTTTGTGCGTGTGCCTCATTATGGCATTCCTGTTCAGGTGTGTGTGCGTTTCTGATGGGTGTCATCAGCCACGGCTCCAGTGCATAACCTGCATCCCCCACTAGGTGTCCATGCGGGATGTCCCCATTGGCAAATGTCTGGTAGAGCTGCGTCAAATGCCAGATGTGGGAATCGTGGTAGCTCCCAGGACAGCCAGCACACACATTCATTATTATGCCCTGGGCATCACACATGACCTGGCAGTTGATAGAGGGGAAGCCCTTGCAGTTGATGCATGCCCTACCCCGCTCACCGGCTGGTGCTTTGATGCGTATGTGCGTGCAGTCTATTGCACCCAGTACCTCAGGGTATTCCGCTATTTGCTGGAAGAGACGCATATTGCTGGCCAATACCTCACGGGCATTGGGGAAATATACATGATCACCGACATGTGCTGACATGGCATCCTGGAACTGGTGCAGTACCCTGGAGGCTGATGCCTGTGATATCCCCATCATATCACCAGTTGGTCTCTGGAAGGCACCTGTTGCTAGTATTCTTAGGCCAACACATACCTTGGTTTCCACTTGGATGGGTTCCTCTGTTGGTTCTGTGTGTGAGGCGTGGCCTGCACAGCTCCACTATTTGCTGCAGGAGGTCTCTGTCCACTCTATAGCGCTCTACTATCTCCAGCTCATGTAAGCCGTGGTAGGTGACCCTGGGCCTGTACACTCTTCTCCGTCTCCTCACTGTGGGTTGTCTGGCACCATCTGCATTGTCACCCCCTCAGCAAGTCGCCTATGTCTCATTATGACAGCTATGGCAGCCCCTAACATTTCTGCTCTGAGTTCAGCTTTTTCAGTTTTCACTTCTGATAACTTAACTCCTGTCCTGCAGTGTCTCTTGAGAGAAACATTCTGCACTGCTGTTTGCAGAGTTTTAAGTGCTGGGCTGGGCTACTATTCTGCCTGTGTAATTGCCTGCATCTAATTGTTTTCACCTGCTAGCTCCAGCAGTATTCCCTGCTAGCTTCCTACTAAATCTGTTGCTTCCTTTTTCCTTTCTGTTTCCTCAGGGAGGAGCCGTGTGCAAACCAGCAGAAACACACTCACAGTGGCTTACACGTGCGCACACATACTTACACAGTTCAGAATCTGCTTATTCGGTTTAAAACACGTGCACGCCTGTGCAAACAGTGTTAAACATCTCCCAACACGCTCCCACATGCTCAGTCTGCCTTACACGCATGCACACTGCCTTACTCAGGCTGGCGCACACGCAAGATACACATCCAGCAAGAAACTTTGGTGTAGGCAACAGTGTACACCTTCCATTTCTTGACTTTCTCATGCTTACTTAGTGGCACACCTCTTTCCATGATATCTGTCTGACATCTGTCATGTAACTCTAACCTCCAATGAACTGCATTTCTTTCTACCATTCCCCCCTGTGATGTCACCTATCTCCTACTCTGTTCCTCCCCTTATGTAACTCTTACACTACTCAGAATGTGCTCATTTGCTATGTGACAGTGGAATTCAGTATCCTTACATTCATTTGCATCAGATTGCCTACTAATGCTTAGTTACATCTCTTAGACTCAGCTTCCCCCCTTAGCAACCACTACACGGTGGCCATGTTGGTTTTGGTCTGCTGGTCCCTGCATTGACATTCCATGTATTGCATAAAACCCACATTTGTGGGTTTAAAACCTTCGTTTTTATGTTCTATGCAGTGCAGCCTGTTTGCGCGGGGCTGCGCTGGGTTTAAACATCGCCGAAAAAATATATATATTTTTAATATATTTGCATCAGGTTACCTTGCCAATGGCCACATATTTGGCCATTGGCATGCTGCCTGACACATATGCACCCTTTATTTGGAGCTGACATGGCTCCATTGTTTTTGTAGAAACGCACTCAGTTGTCAACTGAGTACATTTCTGCAGCTAAAACGGCTCTTACACGGGCTGTTCTGGGCTTCCTGGATCGCTAATCACCCTCATTTGCATACTATTCGGCTGCAAGTGAGGTGATTAGCTTATCCACGCCCACTCAGTGTAAGAGCTGTTTTAGCTTGGCTCTTACACGGACTTTGGGCTGTTCCTGGATCGCGAAGGCTGCATGGAGTCTTACACTACTCTTAGACTCCGTGCAAGCCTTCGTGAATCCGGCCCAGTGTTTTTTGTTCTACAATCTGTGTAAAATTTAGGAGTGAAAACCTGTTTAGATATGGGATGAACAAATGAAGCATTCCTGGATATATATCTGCCAGCTTTACAAGAATAACAAGGGAAGGTGCCAACCTTGCCTCCTGTATTATTTTCTTTTTTCTTCCCTTAACGTAACTCCTTTTTCAAATTATTGCTGTTCTTAAAGCAAAAATGATTCTTACCCACTATCTCCTTGGTCTCCTGATCTGACGTTAAGATCTTCCAATTCTTTTTAATCACATTACAAATCTGATTAATGAACCTGACATATGTTAAGGTCACTTTCAAACCTAGTGGATTATTAATGTTATGGTTCATTTGCTGGGAATCATCCTTCTTATAGAAATTAGGTTTACCTTTGGTCTTTCTCAAGGTATTTACTTCCATCACTGCATTGCTTAATTCTCTTTCAGCATAACCCCTTGGCTTAAAGTTTCTCCTTAGAAGTTCAAATGCCTGTGTGTTACTCAAATCTAGATTATGCAATCTAGAGGTATGTAAAAACTGTCCTTTCAGTACATTCTTATATATGAAACCTGGATGCATGCTTGTACGATGTAAGATATTTTTCCATCAGTTCTTTTAAAATATACCCATGCTAATGGTGCTATCCACTTCTTTAGTAAGAGGCACATCCAGGAAATCAATCATAGTAGATGAATGGTTCATTGTGAATCAAAGAAAAGTGGTGGTATTTTCCAGGTACATCTTGAACTATATCACTTGCTCTATACCACCATCCCATAACATAAGAATATCATCCAAAAACTGCTTGTAGGATTGTACGTTATTGGAGTTCATGGTTATTCCGTTCAAACTCTTCTTCCCATTTTGCTAAAACAATATTGGCATAGCTGTTGGCAAATGGTGTGCCCATGGTAACATCCATTCTCTGCCAATAAATTTGATCTTGAAACACAAAAACATTGTTCAGTATTATGTCCAACAGCATACAAATGGTGTTGATGGTATTATTGTCAAAATCACTTCTAGTATGTAAAAATATGTTAATGCAGTCTATATCAACATTGTTTTTTATAACAGTAAAGAGAATCTGCATGTCTAGGGTCACCATCAAATACTCCATTGGTCTATTCTCAATGCATTGATAAAGGTATGTTAAGAAATGTTCTGTATCCCTTAGTACAGATGGTATATTCTTAAGAATAGGATTTGCATCAAGCACAATTTCCCCCAAGAACACACAGGGAACAGACCTGGGACTGGACTATCTGTCTCTACAGATTCAAAACAACACTAACTTTGGAACACTGTGTCCCAGTTCCAAGCAGCTGACACACCCATGGGCAGCTGATTCTCTCTCTCTCTCTCTCTCTCTCACTCACACACACACACACACACACACACACACACACACACACACACACACTCTCTCTCCTGGGAAAAACTGATACAGATTTACTAGCTGTACCCCTTCTGCTCAGACTATAAGGTAACCACTCTGCCACCAGTCAACTATTCTCAGGCTCTTACAAGGGTATCCAATTATACTGAGCAAAATTAATACTAACATAAATGTTAGAGTGTAACCAAAGATGCCTGACTTTTCAGAGTGGCCAAGGTTTCACTAAAATAAGCACAAGTACTCTAAAGATATTAAATGTATGCTCTAAAAGACCAGCCACAATGAAAAAATATAAAACATTTAATAATATAGTATAAATATAATAATAAATAATAGACTAGAAAACATGAGAATACTAAATATCCAAGTACAAAAAACATCAGTGTTTCAACCACAGGAAAAGTAAAAATAACACCATTGGACAGATTCAAACAGATGCAGAAAAACACTGCTTAACTAATCTTACTGTATTTCCTGACTGTCTAAAGAATAACTGTTCCCTAGCTGACTTTATTAATACAATTCAAGATTAGATGCTGAGATGCTTACTTCCACAAGACAAGGTGATGAGCCTCAAACTAACTGAACTGAACAACTAACTCAACTAACTGACTGTGATAGATTTTTATATCAGCTAACAAAGAAAACAAAACAAACTGCTGAGGAAGTTCCATACTCTCAGTGCTGGTTATGGAATGATATCACATTTGATCACCTGATTCTGGTACAATACACATTCAGAGCTTTGCTAAGATCTGTTGCAATATTTGAAAATTGTAGAACACTTTCAAAAATGCCTACTCCTCCCTTCCAGAATTCTTTAACAATACACATTTAATCAGTTATAACACTGTTGATACATGTTTAACACAAACATCTGTACTAGTCATTGTGATAGTCAAATGACACAAAACTATTTACACAACTCCAGCTAACTATGCTGGCATATGTTACACATGCACTGCCCCATTTCTCTGGCACAAATGGCAATACATCACATTGTCACAACTACCAAGAAAACCTTTCCTCTGAAATGTCCTTACTTCCTCCTCCTTAAACTTAAACTGCTGTAGCATTGCTACTTCCTCCCTCACCCGATGTTTGAGTCAACATCCTTTCTCAGTATATCAGATTATTTAACTCCCTCCCCTCTCACATTCCAGAAAAAACATTTAAACTGCTTCATCCCTCTACATTTAATTGTTTCATCTACCTCTTATTTTTAACCTGAAACTGCACCCTCAAAACTGGGCTATGAGAAATGTTAGAGGCTGCAGTTGACCTAATATGTTGTCATCAGGATGTCTGCAATCCCTTAGTCCTGCTTTAAGTTAAATACACCCATCAATGTTTTCTTCACATCCATGCTATCTATCACCAAATGCTATCTATCACCAGATGCTATCAATCACCAAACATCTGTATAGTCTGCCCTTCTGCCACCTTATTGATGTTCCATTCACATTCTCTTTACCGTCCAGGGTGCATCTTCCATACCTTCCACATAGCTTCCAAGTCTCTACTCTTTCCTCCTCTACAGTCATGTTTCTGTAATCCTAAGCTCCAACAGTCTATCACCCCACAATAATCATGCTGGAAAAACTATACATTCTTAATATAAGATTATATCGCGGTTCTCTCTTATACAGAGAATCATTCATGCCATCAAGTTATTACTTCAATTAGCATGCACATTAGATGCCTTTGAAAGTAGAAGGATGTGCTTATTATTCCATCTTTTTAATATATTTGTGAAAACCTCATGTTTCCCATACTAGTGAGCACATAACACCTTCCCTAGCAATAATATTGCCATGCTTCTCTCAAAGGTTTATACATTTTCATTCATTAGCAATACATACAGTAGCTCAGTATTACGCACATGCCCATTTCCTATCCCCGGTCACATCCACTGTTGAGCAATTACAATATGTTGGACAGTTTCCCAGTTTTTATGACCTCACTTTTGGATAAATACAAAACCAGTGTCCAAGTCTAGAATAATCCTTGGACCTCTAGCCAAACAGCAGTATTTTTGTCCCCACCATGAGTACAGGAAAGAAACTTCAGGTAATACTTGCTTTGGGCATATGCCTGTTCTTTATAAATTCCTCATATCACAAGCCAATTTTTGTCACTTGGGCTTTTCATAGCTAACTTAGAGAAATTATTAAGAGGTATGTATTCTTGATGATAACTTCTTCACTTAGTTCCTACTGCATCACATTTAGAATGCATAGCTTTTAAGCAGTTTGTTTCCTCAAATCATCTCTTAACAATGGTGCAAATCATGTCAGAATTTTTGTATCCACCAGTACCTCCACTTCCACCCTTCCACTCTTATCTTTAGTTAAAATGATGCCCCCCACCACAGGTTTCTTCAGCATCTTTTGGCATATTTCTCACTCAATGTCTTGAGCATCCTTTCCTCTCACCCAGTCTGGCCAATCCTTTCTATTACCCCAGGTCATACTTTGTCATCTTCTTTCTGTCTCTCCCAATGAAATCATCATGAAGGCTGCCCAGAGGACAGATATTGGTCCCTGTGTTTGCTTTTCCTCCTTGTTTTCTATGGTGAAATATCCCATATAATTTCCAGTTCTCCCCTCCCCTGTCACATTAGGCATTGTCCTCTCTCTTTTGTTTGGTGTTCCTCTTTCCTTTTTAGTAGCAGTATATTTGACATCAAGTACAGAGACACTCCCAAATCTTCAGCCTTCCTCCTTACATTATCAGCAACACTTATGTAGCCTTCAGATTATTTTACTGCCTGTGTCTGCTTTGCATTTCAAAAATATAAATTTCCATAATGCTACATAACATTCAAAATTAGCAGATACCCTATCCTGATTTCAACTTCTACCTATCTCCATAGCTACATAGCCTTAAAATTTGCAATCTGTTTTTGAATATTTCCTGAAGAATGTCCTTCACAACCCTCATTGTACCCTGGCCATCAATAAGCCATGAACATGCACTTCTATATTAACCGACCACATAGTACCATTGTGACTCTGCATTTTGAACTAGTGACACAAGCATTTCTGAAGTTTTTCCTACATAATGTGTCACACCAAGCAAGAAATCTAGCTTCCCTCATTCTTAAGGAACCTGCCTAAACTATTGCTGTAGAAAGGCCAACACCTCCCCAAGTTATATTCCCTCAAGCAACCTAGTAAAAAGAATATTGTCTCAAATAAATTTTCAAATCCTCTAATGGTCATATGAACTGTTGCACTCTGTCGTTGAACACATCTTCTCCTGTCACTGTACAAGGTCATCATCAATTCCATTTCTGCCCCATCTTACTTAAAAGCATTGACGTTCCTCTGTGTGCTACTCTGGTTTCCATTCAACTCAGCCAGGTTAACAGTGATGCCTTACAACATCAGTCACATGCACTGGATTGCTTGCCTTTACTGGATAATGTTTTACCAGTAATTGCCCTCTAATACAGTTACCACTAATGTTTAAATGCTTTCTCATTTATAATAATGGCCATCCTTATGGTGAACATGGTCCCAGACAGCAGAGACAGGTGATCAGGTAATCATATTTACTCGAATCAAGAACATCTCTCAGAGGGAAATATCTGGGTAAGTCTATGTGTTACTAATGAAACAGTATAAACACTTTCGAAATAACAATATAGGTAAGAAGATGATTACTAAAAGGATGTTTTATTAAGGCAATGTGATGTTTTATGTGATGGACCTGGAAATCATTTCTAGAGATATCTTTATGAGCCTGTTTATGTTTTCTATTAATAAAACAAAGTTAATAAATTAAATGGTTTTAAAAAACCAAGCAGTATTTTTGAAAATGCTGACAGTGTATACAAAGTTAGTGTGAGCTATAGAAATTATTTTGTTTTTATGTTAACAGACTGTTCTTTGTAAAAACACACTATGTTATATGAGAGGATATTGCTCTTTTTTTAAAGAGGAAAAGCCAGGATCTTCCCATCAAGCATTCAGCTAAGTGCAGCAAACCTTTTTACATGTGTAATCTGGAAACAGAGAAGATGCAAGATGATGTAATGGGTATTAAAGGAAAGTTCCACTGTTTAGAATCCAAATTGTGTGATATTATATCTGTTACTTAACAAAGTGATATGACTACCCACTTTCCAGATGAAGGTGGATTTTTTGAAGAAAAATCCTACATGAGTAACAAAGGCAAATGAACTGTTTGCAGCAGTGTCAGGACATATCTGATAAAACTTTCCTTAAATAAGAATCAGGTGATAATGCTTGGAATCCACTTTGCATTAAGAGCAGATAAAAAAGAAGGAAATGATCTATGGATACTACTTCTATAACACTCTGCACATTGCCACAACCACTGGTTCTATGACTACAGCAATGACTTCCATCACACTTCCCTCACCATCACTGCTGGTTATATGACTACAGCAGTGATTTCCATCACAGGTCCCTCAGCACCATCACTTGTTATATGACTACTACAGTGACTACCATTGCACTTCCCTCACCACCACAACCACTGGTTATATGACAACAGCAGTGACTTCCATCACACTTACCTCACTACCACCACCACTACTGGTTATATGACTACAGAAGTGATTTCCATTGCACTTTCCTCACCACCTCCACTAGTTATATGACTATAGCAGTGAGTACCATCGCACTTCCCTTACCACCACCAGTTGTTATATGACAACAGCAATGACTTCCATCATACTTCTCTCACCACCACCACCACCACTGGTTATATGACTACAGAAGCAATTTCCATCGCACTTCCCCCATGACCACCACCACTCATTATATGACTAGAGCAGTGAGTTCCATGGCACTTTCTTTTCCACCACCACTGGTTATATGACAGCAGCAGTGACTTCCATTGCACTTCCCTCACCACCACCACTGGTTATATTACTACAGCTGTGACTTTCATCACATTTCCTTCACTACCACCACTGATTATATATCTACGGCTGTGACTTCCATCATACTTCTCTCACCACTACCACTACTGGTTACATGACTACAGTAGTGACTACCATCGCACTTCCCTCACCACCACCATGGTTATAGTACTACAGCAGTGTCTTCCATCGCACTTCCCTCAACACAACCACGACTACATATATGACTACAGCAGTGACTTCCACTACATTTCACTCATCACCACCTCTGGTAATATATCTACAGCTGTGACTTCCATCAGACTTCCCTCACCACCACCACTAGTTATATATCTACAGCTATGACTACCATCGCACATCCCTCACCACCACCACTGGTTATATAAATACAGCAGTGATTTCCATTACACTTCCCTCTCTACTACCACTATTGGTTATATGACTACAGCATTGAGTTCCATTGCACTTTTCTTACAACCACCACTGGTTATATTACTACAGGAGAGACTTCCATCATACTTTCCTTACTACCACCACTGGTTATATGACTACAGCAGTGACCACCATTGCATTTACCTCACTACCACCATCAATGGTTATATGATCATAGTGACTTCCATCGCACTTCCCTCACCACCACTACTGGTTATATATCTACAGCAGTGACTTCCATCGCATTTACCTCACCACCACCACAAGTTATATTACTATAGCAGTGACTTCCATCACATTTACCTCACCACCAACACCACTGGTTATATAACTACAGCAGTGATTTCCATCACACTTTCCTAACCGCCACCACCACTGGATATAAGATTATAGCAGTGACTTTCATCGCACTTCCCTTACCACCACTACTGGTTATGTGACTACAGCAGGGAATTACATCACACTTCCATCAACACCACCACTGCTTATATATCTAAATCTCTGACTTACATCGCAACTCCCTCATCCCCACCACCACTAATTATATGACTACAGCAGTGATTTCCATTGCAATTCCCTCACCACCACAACAACTGTTTATATAACTACAGCAGTGTCTTCCATCACACTTCCTTCACCATCACCACCACTGGTTATATATGACTACAGAAGTGATTTACATCACACTTCCCTCACCAAGACCACCACTCATTATATGACTAGGCAGTGAGGTCCATCTCACTTCCCTCAACACCACCATTGGTTATATGACAACAGCAGTGACTTCTATTACACTTCCCTCACCACCACCACTAGTTATATTACTACAGCTGTGACTTCCATCACACTTCCCTCACCGATACCACTAGTTATATATCTACAGCTGTGACTTCCATCACACTTCCCTCACCGATACCACTAGTTATATATCTACAGCTGTGACTTACATTGCACTTCCCTCACCACCACCACTACCAGTGATATGACTACAGCACTAACTACCATCACACTTCCCTCACCACCACCATTATGGTTATATTACTACAGCAGTGTTTTCTCTTCCATCGCGCTTCCCTCACCACCACCACTACTGGTTATATGACAACATCAATGACTTCCATCTTACTTCTCTCACCACCACCACCACTGGTTATATGACTACAGAAGCAATTTCCATCACAATTCCCCCAGGACCACCACCACTCATTATATGACTAGAGCACTGAGTTCCATTGCACTTTCTTTTCCACCACCTCTGGTTATATGACAACAGCAGTGACTTCCATTGCACTTCCCTCACCACCACCACTGGTTATATTACTACAGTTGTGACTTTCATCACATTTCCTTCACTACCACCACTGATTATATATCTACAGCTGTGACTTCCATCATACTTCTCTCACCACTACCACTACTGGTTACATAACTACAGCAGTGACTACCATCGCACTTCCCTCTCCACCACCATGGTTATAGTACTACAGCAGTGTCTTCCATCGCACTTCCCTCACCACAGCCACTACTGCATATATGACTACAGCAGTAACTTCCACTACACTTCACTCATCACCACCTCTGGTAATATATCTACAGCTGTGACTTCCATCAGACTTCCCTCACCACCACCACTAGTTATATATCTACAGCTATGACTACCATCGCACATCCCTCACCACCACCACTGGTTATATAAATACAGCAGTGATTTTCATTACACTTCCCTCTCCACCACCACTACTGGTTATATGACTACAGCAGTGAGTTCCATTGCATTTTTCTTACCACAACCACTGGTTATATTACTACAGGAGAGACTTCCATCATACTTTCCTTACTACCACACTGGTTATATGACTACAGCAGTGACCACCATTGCATTTACCTCACCACCACCACCAATGGTTATATGATCATAGTGACTTCCATTGCACTTCCCTCACCACCACTACTGGTTATATATCTACAGCAGTGACTTCCATCACATTTACCTCACCACCACCATGGGTTATATTACTATAGCAGTGACTTCCATCACATTTCCCTCACCACCAACACCACTGGTTATATGACTACAGCAGTAATTTCCATCACACTTCCCTCACCACCACCACCACTGGATATAAGATTATAGCAGTGACTTTCATCGCACTTCCCTTACCACCACTACTGGTTATATGACTACAGCAGGGAATTACATCACACTTCCAGCAACACCACCACTGCTTATATATCTAAACCTCTGACTTACATCACAATTCCCTCAGCCCCACCACCACTAATTATATGACTACAGCAGTGATTTCCATTGCAATTCCCTCACCACCACAACAACTGTTTATATAACTACAGCAGTGACTTCCATCACACTTCCCTCACCACCACCACCACTGGTTATATGACTACAGAAGTGATTTACATCACACTTCCCTCACCAAGACCACCACTCATTATATGACTAGGTAGTGAGTTACATCACACTTCCCTCAACACCACCACTGGTTATATGACAACAGCAGTGACTTCTATTACACTTCCCTCACCACCACCACTGGTTATATGACTACAGCTGTGACTTCCATCACACTTCCCTCACCGATACCACTAGTTATATATCTACAGCTGTGACTTCCATTGCACTTCCCTCACCACCACCACTACCAGTGATATGACTATAGCACTGACTACCATCGCACTTCCCTCACCATCACCATGGTTCTATTACTACTGCAGTGTCTTCTCTTCCATCGCAATTCCCTCACCACCACCACTGGTTATATGACTACAGCAGTGGTTTCTATTACATGTCCCTCACCACCAACACAACTGGTTATATGATGACAGCAGTGAGTACCATCACACTTCCCTCACCATCACCACTGGTTATATGACTACAGCAGTGATTTCCATCACATGTCCTTCACCACCACGACTGCTTATATGACTGCAAAAGTGACTTCCATGGCACTTCCCTCACCACCACCACTGGTTATATGACTACAGCAGAGATTTCCATTGCACGCCCGTCACCACCACCACTGCTTATATGACTACAATAGTGACTTCCATGGTAGTTCCCTCACCACCACCACTGCTTATATGACTTCAATAGTGGCATTCATGGCACTTCACTCACCTCCACTGGTTATATGACTGCAAAAGTGACTACCATTACACTTCCCTCACCACCACCATGACTGGTTATATTACTACAGCAGTGACTTCCATCACATTTCCCACACCACCACTACTGGTTATATTACTATAGCAGTGACTTCCATCACATTTCATTCACTGCCAACACCACTGGTTATAGGACTACAGCAGTGATTTCCATCCCACTTCCCTCACCATGACCATCACTGGATATAAGATTATAGCAGTGACTTGCATTGCACTTCCCTTACCACTACCACTGGTTATATGACTACAGCAGAGAATTACATAACACTTCCATCAACATCACCACTGCTTATATATCTTCAGCTCTGACTTACATTGCACTTCCCTCATCCCCACCACCACTATGACTACAGCAGTGTTTATATAACTACAGCAGTGACTTCCATCACACTTCCCTCACCACCACCATCACTGGTTATTTGACTGCAGAAGTGATTTACATTGCACTTCCCTCACCACCACCACTGGTTATATAACTACAGCAGTGACGTCTATTACACTTCACTCACCACCACCACTGGTTATATTACTGCAGTTGTGACTTCCATCACACTTCCCTCACCGATACCACTAGTTATATATCTACAGCTGTGACTTCCATTGCACTTAACTCACTACCACCACTACCAGTTATATGACTACAACAGTGACTACCATTGCACTTCCTTCATCACCACCATGGTTATATTACTACAGCAGTGTCTTCTCTTCCATCACAATTCCCTCACTACCACCACTGGTTAAATATCTACAGCAGTGACTTCCATCACACTTCCCTCACCACCACCACTACTGGTTATATGATGACAGCAGTGACTACCATCACTCTTCCCTCACCACCACCACTACGGGTTATATGACGGCAGCAGTGACTACCATTACACTTCCCTAACCACCACCAATGGTTATATGACTACCGCTGTGACTACCATCATTCTTCCCTCACCATCACCACTGGTTATATGACTACAGCAGTGGTTTCCATTACACTTTCCTCACCACCACCACTACTGTTCATGTGATTATACCAGTGAGTTCTATTGCACTTCTCTTACCACCACCACTGGTTATATTACTATAGCAGAGAATTCCATCCTACTTTCCTTACCACCACCAGTGGTTATATGCCTACATCCCTGACCACCATTGCATTTACCTCACCACCACCACCACTTGTTATATGATTATAGTGACTTCCATTGCACTTCCCTCATTCCCTCACCACCACCATTCGTTGTATATCTACAGCTGTGACTTCCATCACACTTCCCTCACCACCACCACTGGTTATATTAATACAGCAGTGACTTCCATCACATTTCCATCACCATCACCATCACCACTGGTTATATGATTGCAGCAGTGATTTCTGTCACACTTCCCTCACCACCACCACCACTGGATATATGACTACAGAAGTGAATTACATCACACTTCCCTCACCACCAGCACCACCACCACTGGTTATATGATTATAACAATCACTTGCATCGGACTTCCCTTACCACCACCACTTGTTTTATGACTACAGCAGTGAATAGGTTCATGGGTAGGTTTATAGGTAGGTACTAGGCTATTGGCCCTAGGGCCTATGTAAGCCTAGCCAAACGGTACCCTGGATTTTGCCACCCAAGAAAATTATTTTAATGTGCTCCTGTCAAGCAGAGCCACAGAAGTGATCCTGGGGTGAATTTCCTATCTCCCATCCAATCATCAAGATTTTTCTTGAAGAGTGCTAATGAGGAGCTTTGTTTGATATAGATAGGTAGTTTATTCCAGAGTATGGGAAGTCTCTGGGACAGGAATCTATCCCTACAGCATGTTCTGTTTATTGTGGTGACAAGGTTTAGGTCCCTAGAGCGTGTACCTCAGAGGGATTGGGATTTGTTTAAGTGGAGCATGTCCAACAGCTCTGGGTTTGACATAGCTTTGTATGTTAGGCAAAGATCGCCTCTGAGTAGGTGATATGCGACAGAGTAAAGCTGGAGTTTTTTAAGATGGTCTATGTAGGGCATCTGTTTGAGGATGGTAATCCCCTTTGTGAGGCATTTCTGCGGCCTTTCTGGTTGTTGTAGATGTCTTGTGAGGTACATACCAAAAGGGGCGTTGTATTATATAATGGGTCTAATGAGTGATGAGTAGAGGGGAACAATGACCTCTTTTTTCCTGGATGAGAAACCTTTTGTGATGAGGTGTGCCATGTAGAAGGATTTCCTGACTACTGTGGCAATGTGATTATCAAAGGAGAGACTACTGTCCACCTGTGTCTCAAGGTCTCTTATCACATTTTCAGTGTTATGTAAACTATGTGATAGTTCATGGGTACAGTGTTTTTACCAAAAGAGATGACAATGCACTTTTTGACATTGACCTTGAGGCCATGGTTTTGACACCAGGCATCTGTCTCAGTGAGGCACTTATGTAGGATGTCCACATCATTAGGAGTTTTGATTATGGCTCCTAGTTTGCAGTCATCTGAAAACTTTGTTAGCCAAAGACCATCTGTGTTAGCCTGTACTTCAGAGAAGTAGATACCAAACAGGAGAGGACCCAGGACTGAACCCTGTGGTACTCCACTTGTCTCTGGGCTGAAGTTGGATTTAGAGTCTGCTACTTTCACAGTGTCGGTTCTGTCAGTGAGCCAGTTGGCAACCCATCTTGTGACATAGGGATTTATACCAGGTTTAGTGAGTTTATCTATAATTCCAGAGTGGGGGATGGTGTTGAAAGCCTTGGCAAGATCTAGATAGACTGTGTGAACGACCTTACCCTCATCTACGGCTTTGGTGACCGCTTCAATGAAGTCTATCAGGTTTATGAGACATGATCTGCCTTTTACAAACCCAAACTGGGTGGGGTCCAGAGTTTTGAGATTACCAATATCATTGTTTATAAGTTCCATGATGATACATTCCATAGCCTTGCAGACTAGACTCATCATGCTGATGGGGCGGTAGTTCCCAGGGTCCATGGTGGCTCCTCCTTTGTGGAGTGGGATAACCGTTGCTGTGTGCCATTCAGTGGGCACAAAGCCTGAGGTGAGGCTATGACTAAACATGATACTTAGGTGGGGTGCCAGTTTGTTCTGTAGTTCATGTAGAATGCAGCCTGGGATGTTGTCAGGTCCCATGGATTACCGGCTAGTCTAGCTGGAGATATTATTTTTCAGTAGAGAGGCCCGGGAGAAAAAGCTCCACACAGAATACAATACAAAGAAAAACATCATAGTGTTTGTAAGAAAGTTCAGAAAGACAAAAACCATGAGAGTACAGCCTAATAATTACTAAATGAGTTAAATTAGTTAGTCATACAGTTATAGTCCTTAAAAAAATACAAACATTACAAGTTTGTAAGAGTTATATAGATGATGATACTATATAAAATAATATGTACCACACACAGTCATAGTTAGTTGAATTGAATAAAGCTAAAAAATAAATTTAAAAGATATTGAATAAGGGCAGGAAGTGAGCGCAGAAGTGAAGAGAGAGGGAAGGATAGTGGAAAGGAGAAAGGATAAGAGAGGAAAGGGAGTAAGAAAGTCAACAAGCCAAGAAGTAAGAACAGAAGACAAAAGGAGAAGAAAGTAATAAAGAGAAAGTGAGCAGTGAGAAGTAAGAGGTAGTTCAAAGTAGAGTATAAGAAAAAGGAATAAGTTTCAGGTTTACTACAGGAGCACAGCCAGTGGTTTTGGTAGCAGTTTAATGTTTTGTTTAAAAAAGAGGCAATGATGTAAATGTTGTTATGTTGCTAGGTAATAAACCATTTTGTGGAAAAACTATTTGTGTAAAAGGAGTCACCAGCAGTGTTATTAGATTTTATAGAACTAGTCAATAGCTTAGAATAAGAGATAAGGAGTTTATAGAGGTTGTAGGGATTAAGAGTTGAGAGAGTAAAGGGGTGTTCTTGGAATTGGTACAGACTTTGGGGGCATGGATAAATTTGATTGGACAAGATAGGGTTTTGAAACTCTAGCCAGCCTAGTGGTTTTAGGTTGAGACAGACAGTTATATCTGGGATGATTCCTTCTTTGATTGTCGTATATATGTAAGATGTAGAGATTGGATGTAGAGAGAATTTAAAAAGAAGAGTTTGTAAGTTTACAAGGTGTGTGTTTGGAATTTAATTAGTTGGAGAGGCAGGAAGGGTAGTAATAGTGGAAGTTATCAGATGGAATGAGATATGTTGTAGAGACTTAGGAGTAAAAGCTGGGTTGGCAGGTATGGATTGTTAAGTAAAAGTATAGAATAACGCTGGATGCTGTGTTCTTGGCTTTGGAGAATGAGTTTTTAACTGTACAGCTATGATTACAGGAACTTTACATTCTTCCAGTATAGAGATGGGCCCATTAGGGGGTGAGAGAGGGGTAAAGTTAGCACTGAACCTATATGCCAGGATGTTGGCAATATCAGTTAGTTCTGTATATTTAGTGCCATTGTGCTGTAACTCAGAGCAGATCTGAGTGTTGCCATTGAGATTCTTGACATAGCTATATAATGCTTTGTGGTTGTCTTTCGAATCAGTGGCAATTTTGTTTTCATAACTAGCTTTGGAGGATTTTATGAGGGATCTCAGCTTCTTACTGAGGCTGACCACGGAGTTCCTCCAATCATGTGATTTTACTCTTTTTTTGCAACAGTTTCTTTCTTCTGTTGTAGAGTTTGTTTATGGCAGGAGACCACCAGATTGGTTTCCTTTTTTTTGGAGGATAGCATCTTGGTTCTGTTAGGAATTGCGCAATCTATGCACTCATGTCAGTGCTTATAAAGTGCATTTGTATATGATTCAGCAGTCGTACCTCTATTGTCCATCAGCATGGGTGTCATAAAGTCTGCCACTTCTGTCTTAAGAAGCGTGAAGTTGGCTTTGGAAAAATGTTTTATGGTGGTTTCCCTAATGGGGGATGGGGGCGGGATGTGGATGTCTAGGGTGATTAGCTTGTGGTCGTATCTGACCAACAAGGAACTGACCTCTGGTGTGAAAGACTGGTTGCCCATGTTGGTAATGACCAGGTCTAGAATATTGCTGCCCCTGGTGGGGATGTGGATAGGTTGATCCAAGGCATTGAAATTTATGAATTCCAGAAAACATTGAGCACAAGTGTTGGCACATGAGTAGTTTTCCCAGTTAATGGTGGGGTAGATGAAATCGCCCATTATTAGGGTGTTAGGTTGTACCCTAATATTTTCCAGTGTATTAAGAAATGAGGAGTGGGAATCCAAGGGCATGGTGGGGGATCTGTAGCAAGCTACAATTTGGATTCTGGTCATGCCCAGATTTAGTTGCACTTGGATAATCTCAGATGCATTATGCTGAGCAACTAGTCTGGAAGTGTGGATTTCCTTAATGAATATGGACACGCCTCCACCTTTAATGTTTCGGTCCAGCATAGGTGGCCGGAAGGTGTAGCATGAATTATAGCCTGGTAATTCAGGGGCGCTCTCTGGTACCTTTAACCATGGCTCTGTCACTGCAAAGAGGTCGATGGTCTCCATTTTTAGGAGTGCCTCGAGTGAGTGCATTTTGAGGTTTAGACTTCTAGCATTAAGTAGCATTACCCTCAGATTTTGCTTGCTTGTATCTGTTACAGTGGTGAATTTGTCATTTGAACCTTGTCTAAAAAGGCACTATAGGTGTGGCAAGAGCCTTAGCCAGTATCTGGAATCCCAAGGGCGACAGGTGCAGGCCATCTCTGGCAAAGCATCGTGGTTTGTTGATCATGTCATCCCAGGCAGACAGATACTGGATCCCCTTAGAATGACACCAGAAGCTTAGCCAATTGTTGAAGTCAATCGTTTTGTCCTTGTACTGTAGTATCATTCTGGGTGATGGCTGGATGCTACTCAGGGCTATGGACATAACTGCCTGAGCTACAAGATCAGACAGCTCCTCCATGTCTTTTTTCATGTAGTCCAGGGAGGTACATCTCAGATCATTCACACCAACATGGGCAATAACAGAGTCATATTTGTACGTGTTGTGGAGAGACTTGAGTGTGTGCATTATGTGGCAAATCCTGGCACCTGACAGGCAGCTGACAGTGACTTTCTCCTTGTTTAACCTGGTGAGTGGAACATCAGTATGCCTGACTGTAGATTCACCTATGACTAGAGTGTTGGGTACGTTGTTATACCTTATGGACTGTGGTTGAGTGGCACACTGAGTTTGTGGGCTATGTGTCATTTGGGTTGTGTTGGGGGGGTGGAGGTTGCTTGCGTTTCTGCTTTGGAGGTCCCGGTTGCTTGGGTAGATTTTTTATTGAGAGCTTCCGCAAATGTAGGTGTGTGTTTTGTGCTTCTATGTGTGTGTTTTGGTGGTGTAGGTTTTGAGGGACTATGTGATGAGTGTAGCGTGGTGCTAGTGTTTACCGTCTCCTCTTGACTGTCTAGTCCAGTCTTGGATGAAGAGAGCTTTGCTTCCAGTTTGGCTATATAAGTGCATCTCTTACAGGTTGTAGTGTTGGGTGGTAGGAGGAGAGGGTTGTCTGTGTACATGAGGCAATTTCTGCATAGCCCCAAGATGCCCAGATTCATCAGGTAGACAGGAGAAAACACCAGGAGTTGACTCTTAGACATGCCTGGATAGGTGCTTATTTATTAAGTACTAAAAACTGTTTTCCTCTAGACAAGTGAGGAAAGTTGAGTGCTGTAACAATTTGTAGCTTTTTTAGTGCTTACAATGAGTTCTGAACAAGTGCTGAGCTCAAAGAAACAGATTTGAGTGGTGAAACTAGAAAACTGGCTAGATCTAATAAACAAAATTAAGCTAGAAGGCTTCTCTCCAACACAGAAAGGCTTGGTGGCTCAGAAGCTTACAAACAGTACTGGATACAGCAAATCTGTATCTGGACTAGACGACTTACAGGAAAGGCAGGAAACAAGCTTAGAAAGTTGTTTTTGTAAAGTGTAAAGTGGGAAGGAGGAGCAGAAACTAAGTGGGTTAGCCTTCTCAAATGTTCTCCCTGGATTAGGTAGAATGAGACAATGACACTAGACTGGGAGGAGTGTCCCAGATCACATTTACAGTAGGGATGGGCAACTGCAAAGCCACCAAGTATAAAAGCAAGATACCAACAGGGAGGGAGTGTGGGAAACAACAAACAAACTCAACCAGATGCTTAACAATTTTAGAAAATTTCTAGTTAATACCTCACACACAGTTAAACTAGCTAGAAATGTATATGCAGACAATAAAAGTGCTATAAATAACTTGTAAAAATAAGCAAGAAAACAGGATACTTAATGGTATATATCACATATCAGCTTTCTTCCTCTGAGTAGCTCAATGTGAAATGGCAGAAACACTCACAAGTTAACTTCTTAAGTAACAAAGTTGAAACCTGAAACAATTAAAAAAAAAGCTTGAAAGAACCAATGAGGTGCTTACTCCAAGCCATAGTCCAGGCAACCCCAATCAGCCACTGACCATAAACATTTCATTCTCACTGAAATGCTATACTGGCTTTGGCTAAACTATGATGGCCTGCAACATGTGCTCAGACACACAGCCTCTAGTAACAAACAACTAAGCCCAAAACACAAGCCTGAATATGGACAATGCTAGACTACCCACACTACTTATATAGAAAAAACTGCAGAAATGAGAATGCTTTTAACTGCAAACAAGTTATATGATACACTCCTTAGCAGGAAATCAGAACAAACAAACCAACCAGATGCTTAACAATTGCAGAAAATTTTTAGTTAATACCTCACACACAGTGAAACTAGCTAGAAATGTATATGCAAACAATAAAAGTGCTATAAATAACTCATAAAAATAAGCAAGGAAACTGAATACTTAATGTTATATATCACAGATCCGCTTCCTTCCTCCTAGTAGCTCAGTGTGAAATTACATCACACTTCCCTCACCACCATCAATGCTTATATATCTACAACTCTGACTTACATCACACTTCCCTCATCCCCACCACCCCTAGTTATACGACTACAGCAGTGATTTATACTGCACTTCCATCACCACCACCACCATCACTGGTTATATGATTATAGCATTCACTTGCGTCTCACTTCCCTCACCACCACCACTTGCTATATATCTACAGCTGTGAATTCTATCACACTTCCCTCACCACCATAATCACTAGTTATATGACTACAGCAGTGATTTCTATTGTACGTCCCTCACACCACCACTATTGATTATATGACTATAGCAGTGACTTCCATCATACTTTCCTCACCAACACCACTGGATATATGCAGCAGTGACTTCCATCACACTTTGTAAAATAAAAGACAAAAGACTTCCTCTCGTTCAACAACTTTTATTACACATGTGCAGGAGCCTGTGGAAAATACCATGGGTGACACCCAGAACAAAGAAAGACTGTAGATTATATAGGCTGTTAATGCTGACTCAATAGAAAAGTAACACTGAACAAATGAGAATACTGGAAGCATAATTGACCAATAGGAACAGTATTTGTAGCTCTAAAGTAACAGGATATAATAACATATCTAGGCAGAGAAAGAAAATTGGATGTATTTCCATATACAGGCATGTTTACTACTTTCAACAGTCTCTCTTCTTAGTACATTTCCACTACGTGCAGACTGCCACACCTCTATGTACAATACATTTCAGGTTCATGCATTTTGTCACATACTCATACTTCCTAATACACCTTACATTTTCCTTCATACTTTAGAATCCCCCATTTGATGCTATGTAAGCATCACCATTTAGTTCTTCATACATTTTCTCAAATTCTATCATGTACATGTTATTCAGCTTTTCAATCTCATCATTGATACTACACTTTTCTTGGACATCATCAGTTATTGCAGGCATATAAAAGGCACTTTGGCATTTGTTTTGGAAGACATAAGCTTTGATATGCATGCTTTTATTAGAAACAATAGCGAAAAGACAAAAATAATTAATACTGGATTATTAAAATCAGTTTGAGTAAACCTCCATCCCATCTGGAGAAGAGGCTGGTTAACCAAGCCCACATGGAGTTATCGGCCTTTTCTGCTTCAGAGAGTTCAGAAACCTTCTGTATGAGTTCAAGATGTCTCTAAATTTCAAGCTGATTGTCAGGAATAAACAAACAGCACTCCTCTTGGATCAAAGCACAAGTACCACCTTTTATAGCAAGTACAAAATCAAGGGCCATGCGGTTTTGGAGGACCACAGCCCTCATGTCAGTCAGTTCATCAGTCCCTAGTTCTAAAGCCGAAAAGGTAGCATTGCTTAAAACTTAAAGAAGTTTAGAATAGGGTTGCCACCTTTTCAAATGGCCAAAGTGGGGTATTTTTGGTACAAACATCAGATTTTACAGGCTGACACATACCCACAGTCACTACAAAGGATAGAACTTAACGTTTTTGCCTAAATAAAAGCTTATTCTTGTAGCATTTTAGTTGCTTATTCTGTTTCTTATAACATTTAGGTATTTTAGATACAGAATAACTGTTTTATGCAACTATTACATAAAATATAGGAAATTATTTTGTCCTAAAATCTCTGGACATTTGCCATTTTTACAATTATTTGTCAGGACACAACTGTCCAAAGAGGGACTGTCCCTCACAAAGTGGGACAGGTGGTAACCCTAGTTTAGAAACTTTTCTCAGTTCCCAGATTGATTTTGCAGCTCTATAAGCAGGTATAATACCTTCTCAAGATATGACATCATCTACCAGATCCATGTGAGCTAGTCATTTGGTACTTGCATGGGCAAGGTCGTGATGATAAATCCATGATGCATCCACGTTTCCCACTGGGTTGGAGGGTGCCTTTATTTCTCGAGTATTTCTGATTTTTTCATGTGGTAAGACAGCCACATGTTGTATGGCTGGGATCAGATATCTTAAAAAACAACTTCCTAACCAGTTCTCTGGCAACCACTTAAATGCCTTTCGACCACAAATAAAATAACAGTCTTGCAATAGGGTTGTGAGATTTATAGCGCTATTGCTGTGTTTTAAGTTCATACTATGAAAGATTGCCCATAGTACCGTGGTGGTGGTGCTTGATCTGTTTAATGAAGCTTCCTGCAATATTTGGAGTACTGGCAAGAGTTGGACTCGGCATCCTGTCAAAGTGCGTAGCACACCTGTATAGTTGCACTGATACTGAATCATGTAATTGCAGGCACTCCATCTCATTTTTTGGGTCCAATAGTGTCACTTTGAGTAGTTGCATTGGAAACGCAGAATGCCATTGTGATACAGGGACAGTTGCAAGGCAACTGAATTTGCAGATGTAATATTAGCTGTATTGTTAAGCAAGTTTGTCCAAGTGTTGGTAACATTCAGTGGAGATGCAGTCCATGACAATTCTCTATGAACAGAGGGGATAGCAGTACAGATCCAGCAATTAGAGATATTGAATGTGGAAGCATAGGTGTATTTCAGTGCCTGGTAAGTGTTAAAAGGTGGGTGCCAGGCTGCTCACTTTTGGAGGGGTCCAGTAGTTGCTGTGAAGAGGAATGGCCAAAGCAGGAAGAGTAACACAATAAGGATGCTGATGAGAATGGCCATCCAGTAACAGTGAGAAAAAGCTCATTGCACTGGTGAGGCAGGAGGTGATACAGGAGATTCAAGGCAGAATAACTTTTTATCATCAGTCATCATCATGAAGAGTGGTAGTTTTACTTCTGGTACGAGCTGCAATGGGTTCAGGAACAGGAGCTAGTAAGCAGAAGAGGTTGCTGTGAGTCTAACGGTTTGACTTTTTTGACGTGTGACACATGTATCCACATAGGAGAGCCTTGAAGGCGGGCCACCGAAGAGGTGGTGAGGCGTACTAGAAATGGTCCTTTTTAATGAGGGTGGAGGGCTGTTTTTTGAGAAAAAGATTTAACATACACACAGTCCCTGGGTTGCAAAGAGGGCTCCAGGAAAGGATCTGGAGATTGCTGGGCTGCTGCAACTTGCTTATGGTATTGCTGTAAGACAGAAACAAGAGATTTACAGTAAAGCAAAACATTAACATCAAAATCATCGGTTGCAGAAAAGGGTGGAGGTGGAGTCATGGGAAGATGCATAGGGTGTCCCATTATTATTTTATGAGGGGAAAGACCCTTTGTCAGGTGAACCTGAGAGCAAATCAAAAGCAACACTAAAGGGAGGGCTTGTACCCATGAACTCATTTCTGAGGTAAGTTTTGCTAACCTGGTCTTTAATGTCTGATTCATTCATTCAATAATGCCAGAGGCTTGAGGTCTGTAAGGACAATAACATTTAAGTGTGATGGCTAACATAGAACACAGCGCCCTGGGTTAACTGAGCAGTAAAAGTTGTACCCTTGTCAGAGTAAATAGTACAGGGCACCTCAAATCTGGGGATAAAATCATAACATAGCTTTTTAGCTACAGAGGCAGCATCATTTTTGGCACATGGATACGCTTCTAACCAACCAGAGAAAACATCCACAACAGTTAATACATATTTAAAATGACTACAATGTGACAGTTCAATAGAATTCCATTGCAATGAACAAAAAGGCCCTTGAGGTTTCGCTATGGGCTGACGTTGGACTCTAGTCTCTTTTGCAATGTTATGTTGAAAACATACTGAACAAGTATTTACAAAATGGTGTACAGAAGCTGAGAGGGAGGGGGCAAACCAGTCTCAGAGAATCAATTTTAGTAAAGTTTGGATTCCAATGTGAGAAGGTATATGGTAAGCCTTTATGACAGAGAGATGTATAGATTTTGGGCAGACAAGTCTGCCATCAGGGTGTTGCCAAATGGAGTGTGCATTTTTAAAGCACTGAAACCTTTGCCAGGTCTCTCTTTCAGCCTCTGCAGCTTCACACTGTAAAGCTTTTAAAACATCATCTGTAAACAAAGAAGTCTGCATAGATTGTTGGTAAATAGGCTGTGTATCTTTCTCCTGAACAGTGACATTTAATGCAGCCTGTTTGGCAGCCCAATCAGCTAAGGCTTTGCCCTTTGTTTCAAAAGAGTCATCTGATTAGTGAGCTGCACATTTCACAAAAGCAATTTTTGAAGGCAAGAGTAAAGCCTTTTGTAAACTATCAACATAAGAAGCATGTTTTATAACCGTCCCGGAGGACGTCAGAAACCTCGCTCTTGCCATAAAGTTCTAAAATCATGGACAATGCCATAAGCATATCTAGAGTCTGTGTAAACAGTAACAGTTTTTCCTTCTGCTATTTTGCATGCATGCATTAATGCCAATAGTTCTGCAACTTGGGCCGTGGTACCTGGTGGTAGTTTACTGGGAGAAATTACTTAATGCGGGGGGCATAATGCCCATGCTGTTGTTAATTGACCAAATTCATCGGGTAAGCAGGATCCATCCACAAAAACGATGTAGTCAGGATTACTAAGTGGAGTATCAGCAAGATCAGTTCTAGGAGGAAGTACAGAGTTAACAGCACACAGTTGTGGGGTTCTCCTTCAGTATCTGTTGGAATTAAAGAGGATGGGTTGAGTGGAGGGCAGCAAACAACTTGTAATGTCGGGTTGCCAAGCAAGGTTATTTCATATTTAGTATGTCTGGCTGTTGAGAGATACTGAGTTCTAGTTTTTAAAAGAAGAGCTTGCACAGCATGCGGTACTGCTAGCATGGTTTGATGTCCTAATGTTAAGGGGCCTGCTATTTCTACTAACAAGGCTGCTGCTGCCACTGCCCCCAGGCAGGGAGGGTATCCTGCTGCTACTGGGTCTAGTTGAGTACTATAATAAGCCACCGGTCTATAACTTCCTGCTCGAGGCTGTGCCATGAGGCCTAGTGCAAACTATTTCAGTTCTGAACAAAATAGAAAGAATGGTTTATTGTAATTGAGCAGACCCAGAGTGGGCAGATTCATCAGGGTGGATTTAATAGCTTGTAATGCAGCTTCATGTTCACCGGACCAGGGCAGAGGATCAGTTATGTCTTTCTTTAACAAGGGCAAAAGTGGTCCTGAAAGTTCAGAGAAGTTGGGAACCTACTGTCAACAATATCCTGCCAGTCCCAGGAATCCTTGCAACTGATGTTGGGTGGTGGGCCTAGGGGCCCGTTGAATGGCTTCAATGTGTGAGGGCAAAACACGGCGAGAGCTGGCTGTAATAATGTGACCTAAGTACTGAACTTCGGGCTGGCAAAATTGCAATTTAGCCTTATTAACTTTAAATTCTCGCTGAGCCAGGAACCGAAGTACCAGTAGTGAGTCATCTAGACAAGCTTGCTTGGTCACAGAAGCGATAAGTATGTTGTCCACATAATGAACGAAGACTGAAGTGGTAGGTAATTTAAGATCTTGCAATTGTCGGAACATTTCTCTAGAGAAAAGTGTAGGGGATTCAACATACTCTTGTGGTAATCTTGTCCAAGTATACTGCTGCCCTTTATATGTGAAGACAAACAAATACTGGCTATCTACATGGACTGGTATAGAGAAGAAAGCAGAAGAAATATCTATTACTGTGAAGTACTCAGCAGCTGGGGGAATACAGCTAAGAATAGTGACAGGGTTAGGTACCACTGGGAAGGCCAGTAAAATGGCCTTATTAATTTGCCAGAGGTCTTGCACGAAACGATAGGCCTGTTTACCCAGTTTCTTAACCGAGAGAATTGGTGTATTGCATGGGCTTATTGTTCTATTAGAGAGGATATTACTGGCTGGATACCTTGTTCTGCCTCTTTAGAAAGAGTATATTGAGGCACAGAAGGTAACTGGGCACCGAGTTTTAAGGTTATCCAAACCGGAGTGGCGGATGTTAGTAAGCCGACATCGTTGTCGTTGGTTGTCTACAAAGATGCTGGCAGGGAGTCTAAAGGCTTTACCATTAATGGATCTGGAGTTGTCAGGAGTTGTAAGGGTGCTGAATCACCAAGAAGGCTGAGGGCTACATTGTGACTACTTGGGGGCACCTGCAAAAAGACACCATCTTCTGTACAAAAAATGACAGCCCCCAACTTACAGAGCAAATCTCTGCTTAGAAGGTTTAGTGGTGCTGACGGTCCTACAATGAAAGCATGTTTCCCTTGTAGGGGGCCCAAGGTGACAGGAGTTGGTACAGTTTCTTGATATCCTGTGGGCACTCCAGAGACTCCTACTCCTTTAGTAGATTTGTTTGAAAGAGTAATACCTGCTGCAGTGGATGTGATTAGCATGGATTTAGTAGCTCCGGTATCTGTATAAAAGGGGTGTCTACCATTTTTGAGGGTCAACGTTTGGTCCAGTTTGGTCTACTGGGAGCAAGGGGAAACAATTGCTGTTGAGACTGTTCAGGGGATCCCTATTGGGCTTGAGGCTGGCTCTGGCCTTCTAATCAATTGTGTGGGGTCCAGGGTGAATTCCACTGTTGTGAAAAAGTGTTGGCCTGTTGTGGTGCTCCTGATGCAAACGGATTATTTTGGGTGTGAGGTGGCAGCATTGGAGCAAGATATGGGCAGTTATTTCTCCAATGACCTGTTTGCCTACAGCTATAGCACTCAGATTGCTGCTGTTGCATCGACTGCTGGGGTGGCTGGGTTTGCTGGTGATTACCGGAATAACTTTGGTTGTGATTTTGACTGCCCTTACCCCTGCCTTGTGAATTTCTTCTCCTGCCCCTTCCTCTCGCTCTCTAGCCAAAAGCAGTGAAGATGTGAATTTGGGCATAAACATAAGTTAGTACTAAGCTAACTGCCCTTGCGAGCCATTTTAAGCCTAGCCAATTATCCCTTGTTTAATAGTTTATTTTGTAGTTCTTTTTGCTGCTGGGTTAACCGATCTGACAGGTATTGGGTTTGAATAACCAGTTCATGCAGGCCTAGGCTGGGCCAATTAAGACAGACCTCCTTTAGTTTATCTTTAAGCAGAGGTTTTAAGCAATCAACAAAGGCAGCAGACAGACCGCTAGCAACCGGGCCTTCTGTAGGCTCTGGGTAACCGGAATACACCTCAAAGGCTTCAGTTAACCAATTAAGGAAATCTTCGACAGACTCATCTTCTTTTTGTACTGCAGCTTTGCTTTTGGACCAGTTAGGAGTCGGTGGGACAATAATAGTAATGGTGTCTATTAGACATTGTTGTACTGTTTCAAATCCATTGTCTCCTTGTGTACCATGCTTGGGGAGGGGATTGGGAACGTTTGCATGATCCCATATTCTTTTAAACAAATCAGGAGTGACCGCATACTGAAGTATGGCTCGAACTTCTTCGATCGTAGGATTTTGAAGGCTTACATGACCTGCAAGTGCTCTTTGGAGTTTCACCGGATTGCTGCAAATCGAAGGCAGTGACTTTGTAATTGCTTGAAAGTCTACTGCAGATCACACCCGAGGCACAACTATAGTCACGGGACCCTGATTATCACAGCTGTGGGCGGGGTTAGGGATTTCCCTGAGTGGCATTAAATGATCGTCATCCTCCGAAGAGGAAGAGGGGGTGGAGTCCAGATTGAATTTGTCCAGAATGTAGTAACTGTCCTCGTCATCAATGACAATTGGATACTGGCCAGAAGGACCTTGGCGGTAGGAAAGATGACATCCTTTCCCCTTTTGCTGTTTAGACTTGGGTCTAAAATGCATTTAATGAGTAGTCTTTCTGTGTTGCAATTCATATTGTGGCCCCCCAGAAGCCCCAGATTGATGTGATGTAGAATCTGGGCTCCATCATTGTTGATCAGATTGTCGGCATTCCTGCTGATCTTCTGGCCGTTGCAGTGGTGAAGTGGCCTGTGAGCGTTGTTCCGGTGGGCCGTGTTGCTGTGGTGAAACAGCAGGTGGTGGCTCCTGCACATAAGCAGGTGGGGCGGTAGGTGGAGGAGGGAAACATATATTATCATCCTCAAAGTTTTCAATGACTTGTAATTTAGATAATTCTGCCACCGGATAAAGACCCTTAATAGCGGGGTCTTACAGAGGTTTACCATTAACAAAATCTAACTTTTTTGCCATATAGGCTATGCCCCGTAATTGGCGTTTAAGCCTTTCTTGATTATTCTTTAAACTAGAAACAATGGAATCTTTTTCCCTGTCTTTTGCCTCAGCCATCCAATCATTGAACGCTGCCAAACGCAACCCCGGGACTTTTCTCCCTTTCTTTTTCAACTTAATTTGTAAATTTGACAAAATATCTCTGTTAAAAGTTCCCTGTTTGGGGAACATGAGTTTACCATCATCTTTTGTGAGGAAGACCCACTGAGACAAATACAAACAACTGTCCTGGGACACACGAAAATACATATAACCTGCAGGAGTTCCTTTTTCTGACTCCTTTAAACTTCCCACACTCGCTCCCATGATCAGTAACAATCACTTTTATTTATCCTGTTTAATACAGAAAAGAAAACGATGGTCAACACCATAATATCCCACACTCATACGTGCATACTTATGTCACCAGAATTTTTTGATTAATCTCTCAATCACAAATCAGATTAGTACACAGAAATAGGAAAATCATGCCACTTACCTTTAGACTGAAAGAGAGGAAAACGTGATAAAATACATTCAGGGTGCCATGCGATCATTTTTTTTTCGTTCAGACAGGGCAATGGTGAAAATACTGTAAGAAAAGACAAAATCTTGTCATGGGCCGATAAATCAGCATATTCGCCAGCCCTGAGTGACCACAGCACTACCAGATCAGATCCGAGTTACGGCACCAAATTGTAAAATAAAAGACAAAAGACTTCCTTTCATTTAGTAACTTTTATTACACATGTGCAGGAGCCTCTGGAAAATACCAGGGTGACTCCCAGAACAAACAAAGACTGTAGCTTATATAGGCTGTCAATGCTGACTCAGTAAAAAAATAACACTGAACAAATGAGAATACTAGAAACATAATTGACCAATAGGAACAGTCCTTGTAGTTCCAAAGTAACAGGATGCAATCACATCTCTGGAAGAAAAAGAAAAAATCGGATGCATTTCCATATATATACATGTTTACTACTTTCAACAGTCTCTCTTCTTAGTACTTTTCCAATATGTGCAGACTGCCACACCTCTATGTACAATACATTTCAGGTTCATGCATTTTGTCACATACTCATACTTCCTAATACACTTTACATTTTCCTTCATACTTTAAAACTTCCTCACTACCACCACTTTTTATAGACCTAGAGTGTGACTTCCTTTGCACTTCCCTCGCCACCAACACCACTAGTTATATGCCTACATCAGTGATTTCTATTGCACTTCCCTCACCACCACCACTACTGGTTATATGATGATTGCAGTGACTTGCATCACACTTCCCTTACCAACACCACTGATTATCAGCAGTGAATTACATCACACTTCCCTCACCATCATCAAAGTGGGTATTTTGTGATGAAATTCAGGGAATTCTACCAAAAATGTTGTCTAAGACAAGAGCGAAACATTTATATTAATGTTATTAGAACTACCATTCCAGTTTAGGCATTTATTTGTGAGTTGAAGGGAATTATTGATATGGACAAATCAGGAGTCAAAGGAAAGAAAAATATCTTAGCTGGATTACATTGCTAGATGACACAATGACTGCAACTCTCTGTTGACACTGTGTTTATATATATATATATATATATATATATATATATATATATATATATATATATATATATATATAATTATCTATCCCTGGAAGCCTGGAAGAAAGGTTTTGATCTGCTATAGGGATATCCACATTGTAAAATCCCAACAACACTACATTGCTGAGAACATTGTATCACACAGGTGTCTTACTGAGTGATTTTATTTATTTTTTTATCTTTATTTATGATTGCAAAGTTGGCAGGGCTTATGGCAATAAATCAGGAATTCCACAAGAAAAAGATAATAGCTGTGCACTGTCTGAGGACTTCACAGCAGATTAGCAGAAAAAAATGCTTTTAGGAAATAATCATTTTTTTTTTTTTTATTTTATTTTATTTTTGATTTGCATATTGGGTAAATGAATTGGTCTATGGACCTTTTTCAGTTATGACATGGGCCATGTGACATCAACAACAATAACACCTATAGGCTTTATTTATTAGAATAACATTAATTGCAGAAGCACATTATTTGACTTAACACATTTATAAAATACATCCAGTTGTATAAAGGCATAAAAGAAAAAATATGGGAAGTATAAACACAAAGGTTTGAGAGTTAATTTATATGCAAGCATAATTGAAGAAGGGCAGAATATTTATGCAAAGGAGTTGACATTCTGCCTTTAGATTCTATTTATCGTGGAAAAAAATTAGTATTTTTACATAAATAAGGAATTACATACTGCAAGCATGTCTTAAAGGCATTCCAGTATGTAATAACACTATGGCAAGCAGAAATTGCATATCTTTTACTGTGAGAATTTATATCATTGTTTGAGTGAAAAAAATTAGGCTTTGTGAATATAGTAAAAGCCATAAATGGAAAACAGCTAACAACAGTATATTCCTTAGGGCAATGTAGTAGACAGATATTTCTGTAAGTGATTAGCGTTTCTTTCAATAGATTTCTTCAGTCACTTCTCACAAGCTGAGTGCTGTTTCTGATCTACTCCTTCCCTGTGAGGTGAAAACCAATCACAGATAATACAAGTTAAATTAACATCCCCAAAGAACATGGTAGATGGTGAAGTCACAGGCCTTTACTGCTTGAGTCCCTAGCACTATGCCCCAAGTGGTTGAGCATCCATTTCACTCCAGATGCTTTCTGTTAACACCCATAATGTGTTTGCGCTCCCTTGCACATGCCTAAGATTTGCAACATCACAATTTTGGGAGTACCAACTCTACATCCTCCTTGTAATTTTTTTTTTTTTATATAATGTGCGAACATCCTGTTCTACAGCAGCATTCAGCTGACAGGAAAATCAACATTCCTTCTCTTGAGTATTAGCCATTCATTCTCAGTGTCTTCCAACTGGGTCCTCTAGATCCCAAGGTCCTATTTGAACTAGGGTCATATGTATTATGGCCAAGCCTTCATCCCTTTGTACTATCGACCCAGGAGATGATGCTTGATTTTTTATGAGTATTTGTGATTTAAAAATGGAAGTTTTTGTTGAGATATAGGGAACCATAGAGAAATACATCCTTCAGATGAGACATTAAGCTGAGGCCCCATCTGCTTGAGTAGGTAGTATTTAAAGTAAATGCAAAATATCTCCATTTTGTATTGAAAGAAGAAGTTGTCTGGTGTAATGATCAAATATCCCCCTATTTGGTATGGTTACCTTCCCAAATCTCCCCTGAAAATAAACCATTGGCTTAGTGTGATAAACCCAGTTAACAAAGTGTTCAAGTTGTTGCTGAGAGAATTTTCATCAGTATTTTTGACTGAACAGGGTGTATGTCCTTATTCTGAGATATTAAGAATTCCTCACAGAGGAAACAAAATATGCTATTGAAGGCATATATTTTTGTTTCTTAGCCTGTTATTCTACTTGTATGGATTATTTCATCAGTGGAGTAGAAACCATGTGTTGATCTAAAAAAATTCTTCATAGGAAAAATAATTCCTGGCAGTTGGGGAGCACGGTGGCATTAAGACATTGCAGTTATTGTAAAAGAATATCGAGAAGAAGGAAATGGAAGTAAAGAGTATAATCACAATAGCTAGGAAGCATACAGGAGACAAGGACTGGCTAAGATGTTGGTACTGAATTACATTATGTGATTATACTTTGTACTGCAATGAGGGTCTTGCATTGATATAGCGAATTCCAAATTGGGAAAAACAAACAGTAATACAAACATTTTGCAGATTACCAAATGTCACTGTTATCTGCAGAGGCAATATATAATTTTATGTCAGAGAAAGAAAGCTGCTTCTAATATAGGAAATTCCACAAAGAAGGAAAAATAATAGTGTCTGCAGACCTGCAATTTTCCCTGCGAGCACCTGCAGAAGTAGTGAGGAACTAATGGTAACTATATATGTATTTAGTAGCATAGCAAGAATCCAGGATTTCAATATTGCATCCTATATTGTGTATTACTATGGCCGTCTGACAAACAACTGGAAAGCATTTAGAAGAAAATAAGCTGATCTTTGTCACAATGCAGCAATAAATATTTTATTTTTCTCAGGAGATATTAGTATGTATTATAATCAGTAGGGGTATAAAACGTGAACTATGCAGAGGACAGCTATTGTCAGGGAATACTGAGAAAGGAGTTAAAATGTCTCAGGAAAAATACTGCAACAACTGCTGTGGATGAGATATTTGCAGTGACCATCTATTTTGACCCTACATCTGTTGAGTCACTGGTAAATCAATTGATTCCGATTAGGAACATGATAAACAATACTTGCAAGGGAAGTCTGTTTTAGCCATGGTTCATGGTGAGTCTATGAATTCAGTGCAAAGTAGGTGTAATATTACCACTATCAGCAAACCAAGAACTGAGTGTTTTTTTTTTTTTGCTTTTCAGATTAGCAAATTTCCCATGCACCATAATTTATAAATACTAACTCAATATTTTTGCAAAAATGCAGAAAGGAATAAATCCACAGTTCTTTGAAAATGCTATTTATTATACACACATTGCCATCACTCACACAAATTGCATTCAGGCCATTGCCTTGCTTCCATCTGTGCATAACAGAGGCAACAGATGTGAGAACAAGAAGGACATCTCTTGTTCATGCAGACATACTGCAGAAAACAGGCACAGTAAGTTCCCAGAATGTGGAAGACATAGGTGACAAAGAAGACAGTCTAGTCTTACACGGAAGAGCCAGTCTAAGAGTAAGATGGCAGCGCGCCTTGCATATTAATAAGGGTGCACTGCCTCAACTCTAACGCTAATACAGAGCATGCATGAGTGCAGGGGGGTGTGTCGGACTGCCAAGTAGTCCAAAAATCCACACCCCTGCAAGTCTGACACTCGGGAAATGTCTACTTACATGAGCGAGTCTGCTCAAATGTGTACATACCCAACACTACACTCCCCACATTCTAAACCGCTGTACAATTATAAAATGTAAAAAATTTTTTTATTATTTCCGATATAGCTGCCCATATTTGCACGTGTTTTGCGTGAGTTTGCCCATTGTTTAGCTACAGTTAGCAGTTTAGACACCGGAGAGGATAATAAGAAACTTATATGCAAATTAAGTGAAATAGTAATAGAGTAGTGGTAGCTCCTTCACCCAAAGAGGAGGCATTCCAGTTCGAGTCCCACCACACCCCTTCTATTTTCTGTTGGAAATCTGTATATTAAAATAATTCCTGATATTTATCATTTAAATTTTTGTAAAAAGCATTGAAATGGCCTATGTAGTAGTGAACGGATTATATATATATATATATATATATATATATATATATATATATATATATGAAGGTGAAATGGTTATGCATACTGATGGATGCATAAGTAACGTATGTCAAGCAATGTGATGCCCTGGTAAGCAAAGTTTACCAGTATGAAGTATATTTAAATGTAATTGCTCGTAGCTGAGTAATGCGTTAATGAGCGCAATTGCTTTGCGCGTAGCTGCACATCGTGCCAAGTAGCGCAAACAGAATATGTTTGCACGGAGTTGCGCTCCGCGCTAACCAGCACAACGTCGGGCAACATTGAGCAATGTAGTGCAATGTAGAGCAATGTCGGGCAATGTCGAGCAATGTAGAGCAACGTCGGGCAAAGTTGAGCAAAGTCGGCTAAACACAGCCACACCTCCTAGATGGTCTGGCCAGTAGTAAAATAAAAAGCAATGACAGGGCTCAAACCTGGGATACTGTGCATCATAATCACAGTACTGAACCACTAAGCCATGACAGCATTTCACAACCATGCACTTTCAACACACACATACATATCAATGGAAGTTTACCCTTTGCTAAGCAGGTGTGCCTTCAGCTGAGTTTTTTCAAAACTGGCCAATTACAAATAAGTGTGGGAAATGAGGCATCTTTAAGCTCCATAGGCGGAAATACTTGCCATAACTGGTTGTAGCTCCCATCTGCAGGCAGCATGGCCGGTGCTGGAGAAGGGTCTCAATTTCGAGCCCAACGTTGGGGCATTGAGGAGTCAAAAGTAATGGTTTGGCTCCTTGCCCATAATCATGAGGATAGACTCCTGCAGGGCCAGTACCAGGACACCCAATACAAAGCGGAAGTCTGGAACCATCTAGCTCATGAACTCACCAGTGCCACAGGCGTCCCTCGGACTGGTGAGCAGGTCAGACACCACCACACAAACCTGAAGAGACACAAGGAGGATCAACTGGACCAGTGGATCCTGGAGGCCCGTGGGATGGAAAATGCCCCACTACTGAATAAGTAGCCATGGAATTAAGTATGTAAGAATTGCTATTCTAGTCTATACTATGGATAGGTATGTCTGAATATCACTTAATTTATTTCATAGCTGCAGGTGTCCGTGCTGCGAACCAGCAAGCCTATGCAGATAGGCTGCTAAGGCTGCACCACCAGGCAGGTTAGTAATTATTCTGCATGCACTGTTATATAAAATAAATGAGAGAGCCTGAAAAAAGTGTTTTAAACCAATAAATAAAGGTATAATAATTCTTTAATAATTATTCTGCATGTACTGTTATATAAGATAAATGAGAGAGCCTCTAGAAAAGGGTTTTAAGTCTTTAATAAAGGTATAATTTCTGGAGTGTGTCTGTGTCATTTTCTTTGATATGTTGTTGTACTCTTGCATTATAGAAATAGTACTGTTGTATTAAGCGCTGTTAACCCACACTTGGGTAGGCCCATATAAAGTGGATGAAGGGAGTGCCGGTAGCTTTTAAGCATACTTACAGTCTTCAAAAGTTAGTTCATGCCCAGCATGTACAGGTTAATCTGGCACATGAGTAGCTTGGTATTGCGTTCCCCAGAAATGTCAGTGTGCTGCCAGAAATGTAGGGAGCTGTTAACATATAACTGATAATTTCACCTGAACATATCTAGATAATTATAGGAAAGTAGAGCTGTCAGTGTACCATCTCAGCAGTAGTGTGTCTGAGCAACTCACAAAATATGTAGCAGTAACATCTGCATCTCGGACAGTTTGTATGTCAGATACAGCTCATGTATATAAAGATCTAGCAAAACCCATTACACAATTTAAGGACAATTGGGTAGTGTAATAATACATGTAGGGGACATATAACTGCAGTTAATAGGAATGTAGTGTAAACTAGAAGGATATATAAGTTGTTAATGGAGCTATCTTTTTCCACCCTACTGTATGTGCATAAAAAATGCAATTCCACACCTCAATGGGTATGTCTAATCTCAAAACATTTGTTGGGACATATGTCCTATTGGTTTATAAATATCTGCATTTATTTTGATGCATGTGCCCTGTTCAAATACCACAATATTGGTGGGCTGTTGTCATCAATTAAACCTGCATGCTGTTGTAATGTCCACTGCTGTTCTATATATGCATGTGTTATGCTTGCTGTTCAACTGTTGGAACTCTGGTGTGTTGAGTTAATGGGAATACTTATGCATGCTATTATAACTAATTGGGAATGCTGTTGACTGTTACTAACCCATATTTTTATTAAATCCTCCAAAACAAAGAACTTATGGGAAGGCCTGTCCCAGCGGACCCACCTGTCCCACCTCAGCTGGCGATGCCACCTGGCACCAGCAGGTCCGGTGCCCAGCCTGGGACCTCCTCCTCCGTTGGCCTGTGCCACCTTCAGGTGGAAGCACTGCAGGGGATGGGGCTCATTCCCCCATGCAAGCGTGGGTGGAGGATGGCCACCTATCACCCTCTGAATGGTCCGGGCTGTGGTGCGTAGAGAGATCACGCGTTCTCTCGCTAATCCTCTACGCCAGCTTGAGGCATGAGTGGCACGACTCACGGGTGAGCCTGCTCATCCTACGCAGCCCCCAGCACAGCCACACTCTGGGCTGTGAAAGTGCAGTGGTGACTGCCCATGGGTGGGGATCTCAGTTCCACTGTTGCCATCTGTGGGCTCATGGGCTTGCGATTTCCAAACATCCTTCCCCGTCAATGGTGTTCACCCACCACATGTATCATATTCCGCCCCTGCATGCGTCTTGTTCATCTTGTCTGTTTACCTCCCCAACCTACCTCCCCAAATATACCTACTTCCCCTACCCCACATTCCACTCTCACCTGAAAAAAAAAGGGCAATCTGCTCCCCAAAAAAAAAAAGTATGCCCCATGCATAGCTGCCCATTTTGCACACATGTCCACTGGACACATAAAATGTAATTTAATTGGCAGTACAACATACTTTGTTGTCCTCACCCCTCTCTCAGGGGTGTAAGGTTTCATATTTCCCTCCAAATGTATTGCATATGCACAGCTGTTGCTGTTAAAGAAATTGGCAGCTATGGACCTTCCCTACACCCATCCTGCACATCCCAAGCTGTTTTCCCTACTGTCTTTCCCTCTTTGTGCTCCTTTTTCACCACTTTCCTATCTCCCCATTTTCTTTTCTTTCAAAGAATGAGCGTGGGGGTTAGCGGGAGTAAGCACTTTTAAGCAGTAGTTAGTGGGTTTGCGCGAGTGTGCGCTTCTGTGCGCTTAGTTAAGCATTGTGCAAACCTGCACACAACTGCTTAAAAGTGCCTTAGTCACTCTGTATGTGAGGGCCCTTGTTCTGCTCAGCAGCAAAATAAAACACCACTGTCAGTCTTAAACCCGGGACCTTGCACACACTACACTGCAGGAAGTACCACTAAGCCACAATAGATATACAGAAAATTGCTGCTGAAATAAATATATCATGCATCAGAGTGACTGAATGTAAAGGAAAAATAGGAATGCCATAACACACAACTTGTTCTGTGGATCTTTACCAGCAGTTGTTGTGGAATTGCATTACATGACTGTGATAAGAGAAGCAGCCATTCTAGCAGGAAATAATGTTACAGCAGCACTTTACAACCCCCACACAATATTATAGCAGGACAAACACTGGTATATCTGATTAGAGCAGAGGCCATACCTCCCAACTGTGCCTAATTTTCAGGGATGTTCCTGATTATGAAACAAATTTTAGCTGTGTCCCTCTGAATCCCTCTGAAATGTACTGATGTTGGCCAGAAAGGTGGTGAATTACACTTAATGAATAATGACAATAAGTAAGAGTTAGACACTGCTTGCACTTCAAAAAAGGTGTATTAATCCATATGCTCTGGTTCTCTCAAAGTCTCAACTTAATGGCACTAATATTTTAAAGGTGTAAATCACTTTTACTTACTTTTCCCTGAGTCTGTTGAAATATGTACCTGAGTGTTTGAGAGGCCTGGCAGGGGTAGAAACACACAGGCATATCAGCTTTTCTGCTGTTACACACTGTGCAAATAGCTTTGGAAGGAGTTCCAGATGCATACCCTTATGTAGGAGTACCACACTGAAATACTAAAGGATGTAGCCATGTACTGGTAGCAACCAACTGTAACAATGCCATTGTTCCAGTGCTGAAAAGACCAGTGTGGTGCACAGACAAAGAATAACAGGCTAACCTCTGGCTACCATGTGGATAGGTCCACAGTTGGGAGCTATGCAGACAGACCACTTGCCTTGATAAACTAACAGGTACACAGCAACCCTTTAAGTCCAGCAAGATAAAATCCACACAATAATACATAATGCTCTCTGTATTTCTGCATCCCTACCCAAATGTAGAATATACCTGTGTGTTCAGGGTCTACCAAGGATGTAGGTAGGCATACTTAGTACTGAAATTTGTCCAGTTTTCTTTAGCAGCCTGTGCTAATGTCAACACTAAAAAAAGCACAAACTGTTCAGAAGTGAGTAAATTAATATTCACAGTATAGCAGTTCACAAACAATTCATGTGCCAAAGGAATACATCTCAATAACTAGTTTTGTATGGCAGTTAATTGTACAATTAGAAATGAAAGTACATACTCCCATGTATCTTGGGTTAGCATTTTGAGGGGTGAGTACAACTCTACACTGACAAGTGTGTACTGGAAGCAACAACATTCAAGTCTGAGTACAACATTTTTATTTATTTTATTTAACATTTGTTGACTGGGAAAGTCCGACTAGGTTCCACAGATCCTGTTTTCAGTGGAGGCCTGGGGAGAAATGCTCCAGAAGCATGTCTTTAGAAAGTGGGAGGAAACCGGAGTACCCGGAGGAAACACATGCGAACGCAGGGAGAACATGCAAACTCCACACAGAAGGCAACCCAGCCGAGAATCGAACCGGAGAACCTCTTGTTGTGAGGCAACAGCATTAAATGCTGCACCCCTGACTTCAGATTCTGGAACTATACCATCCTTCTGCCTTAAACAATGATGTCCACAGCAAATAAGCATGATCCCCATCTTACAAAGCTGAAAGGGCCACACCTACCTGAGCTAGCAATTTATAGCATTAGGTTGCTATGACAGTGATTACTGCAATTACCACACAGCAGGCCGCATGCAATTAGCAAATGGTGGCCACCAATTTTTTCAGAGGCCACCACATGCACATGTGCAAATACCTGTAAAAGCAGGCTGTAATTGCTGACAACAAACTCAACCACTCTATTGCAGAGACTGACAGTGAGGGAGACAGAGTGAGAGAGAGAGAGAGAGACAGTGAAAAGCAAAAGGATAAAGAAAAAGAAATAATACCAACTCATACAAAGGAAAGGTATGTAACAGATATGTATTTACTGGCATGTAGTAGATGTTTCTGAAGAGTATTCTACATAATGTGAACCATTCATATGTGGCAGCAGTATGTATCTATGCACAGATGTCCTGCTTAACTACTGCCATGGAAAATTCAGTGTGTACCTGTGGGCAGTGGGACATAACTGTGAAATGTGTAGCTCAGCATTAAATGTCAAACATCTGATCCATGTTATCTGTGTTCTGTACAGTAGTGTGGCCAATGGCTGTTTGGGGTATTAGCCCAAACATTTATATAAACATGGGTGAGACAGAGTAACACATGCATGATAGTCATATTAAAGTGTAGCTTAGCATTGGCAACTGCTGTACCAGGCTAGTATGCTAATCTAGCATTTGGAGCTATATATACTCCCTCTAATGTTACTGTGTGTTCACATCTGACACTTGTTCATGTTGCAGAAAGGCCCAGCAGTTCAGCTGTGAGGTCCAGGGACTTACAACAATGTGGTCCTTGTGTGTGTATGGCACACACATACGCAGATATATATATATATATATATATATATATATATATACGTCATATATATTAACATCTGTATATGTGCATAGAGCAAGGGACATATTGCAACTGTTTGGGAAGGGTGGACATATATATGTTGGTGAAGGTTGCTATGTGCATATTTGTATGTAGGTTTTAGTGTGTGACAAACAAGACAGCATACAGTGCTGGTATATGACATGTGGTGGTTAAACACTGTGGGTGTTTTGTTCAGTTTGCAATGTTGCAGCCAGTGAGGCCTGCTAAAGCTACCTGGGCTGTGAACACTTTCAATGCATTTCTCACAAGTCTGTGCAATATTATTACATTACTGTATACCTCACATCCTTTGTATAACTGATATTCCCACCATGAAAGGAGGACTGTATATGTGCCTATAGGTATATGTATATGTACAGCAATGGATGTGTATATGTATATATATATATATATATATATATATATATATATATATATATATACATATGTATACACACACACACACACACACACACACACACACACACACACTCATATATACTCATGCACGCCCACATCTACTTGTTGAAATAGATTCTATGTAAAGTTGACTGAGTGTGATGGTCAATGTGTTGGTGAATATGTCAAAGATGTGTATTTGTGGGATAGCTTAGTGGGAAACTGTTTCTGTCATGGTATTATGGGTCCTTGCTTTGATCCCAGCAAAATCTGTGTATGCTGTTGCTAGGCAGATAAAGCACTATGGCATACAGTCTGATGTAGTCCCTTGGTGTTAACTGGGGTGTGTCATTGGAGGCTAAAGAACTACATGTATGCTTATTGATTGGTACTGATGCTGAATCCAAATCCTGTATGTACTGTCGTACTACTTGAAGCTCTGGGCCTAAACAGCAAAGTATGGTGTATGTCCACATTGCTTGGAACCACTGTTTTGTGTGGTCCCTGTAGTCATCACAGATTACATTCCTCAAGCATAAGTTTTTGTAAGTACTGACACACAGTACTGTATGGTACACACGTAAAGCTTATCTGGTTTGCCATACCTTTGTGTCTTGTAATTATGTCTGATGTGTGTGTGGGTATGCCTGTAACATGTCCTCTGTCATATGCGTGTTCCAACACATAACTGTGTACCTAGCAACATTTATAGTTTACTACAGCAGTATGGCACCTATATTCACAATTGTGCACATATTTTGGCCATGAGTTTGCCATCAACAAGTTGTGTGGTTTAATGGTAATACTGTAACTGGACCTTACAAACATTGTGATGGATGACTTATTTCTTTATGCATTGGCTTTATCTATATCTGCTGTGGCTAGGTGGTGCATTGTGTTGCATACAGTGTGCCAGGTACTCTTGTATAGTCTTATATAGTGATTTTATTTTGTTGCTGTGCAGAACATGGTTTATTATATAGAGCGTGCCAGGCACTTTCAAGCAGTTGTGGAGTGAGCACTGATAAGTGGTAGTGAAAGTGTTTAATCTCAGTCAGCTAATAGGTTGCTATATATGGCAGTTCAGTGATATCTGTACTGTATAATGTTAAATGTGCCATATGACTTGCTCATACATATCTTTTCTTTATGTCTTCCAGGGATCATGGCACACCATAGAAATCCTAACTACAGTAGTGCTGAAGATGAGATTCTTACCAGCTGTATGATTCAGCACTACAGCCTACTATTCTCCAGAACCAGCCAAGACCAGCAGGAGCATACTGCAATGTGGCAAGATGTTGTCCGGAGGCTAAACGAGGTAGGCCTGCATAACCGGACATATGAGCAGGTATGCCACCACTGCAGTGATCTACTTAGACATGTCCGTCAGCATGCTTCTGATGTATGGAGACAACAGCTTGCAACAGGTGGTGGGGTTAACATCCATCCCCTCCTCACCAGAGTGGAGGAGCTGCTCCTGAGCCTGGTGGCACCTGCCCAACAACAGCAGCAGACATTTACCATGATTGAGGTTGGAGCCACCCAGCAAGAACACATGGAACATGCAGGTAACATGGCATATCTGTAGGCTACTGTTACCTCTATTGGTAGATCATGCATATGCGAGATGTGTACTGTGTAGTTAGAAGATGTGGAGCCTGTTGTTGTGCAATACTGATCATTTGGAACAATAATCTGTAGGCCTGTGAATGTAAACTGTTCTACTGTAAGATTGCAAACCCACAGTAGTAATGCCACAGTTGTCGCCACTGACAAACTGTCTCATATCTATGTAGGTCCCTCTGGTGTGACAGCAAGGCAGTGGACAGATGCTGGTGAGTGCGTTCTACATTTATTATTGCAAATAAAAAGTGCATGTCATAGTTAAGGTGAAGGCCATGTACACATGTAACACACCTACCCATAATGCATGCTGTGCATGTTTGCTGTGAGACCACACACATCTCACTAATGTGATTAGCTGCCTCAAACACGTGCAATACACAGACCATCTCAAACAAATGTGGCTACACTGTAGTGACCATTGGATAGGCAGAGTTGATACACAACATGCACATAACATACACAACTATGTCATACACAGAACATGTTAACATGCTACACATGAAGGATTCACAAACCCTCTGTAAAGTAACACTACAGTATCCCAAATGTCATCCACACAGTACACATAATATACCTGAGGAGTAGAGGCCTATCATGGGGCAGTGAAACACTCTGCAACACACAACACATTAATGTTAGGGAATTCTCCTTATTGGCCTCCTTACAAACTCATGTAACATCTGGTTGTGAAATGGTGAATGTAGCCATGGTAGTGCAGTTCTGGTACAGCATGATAGCTGCTGGTTTGGGACACATTTGTAGCCTTGAGTGACCACATGATGCTTCATGATGATGGCTTATGGTTCTACACCCCATCCAGTTATTGTAACCACTGTACTACACACTGCTTTCATTGCCATACACCTCAATGATGTGTGTGTGCAAACATATGCACCTGTAAACAATATGCATACCAATCACTATTTGCACAACTGACACATATATGTATTGTGATGCTATTGAGTGGCTAGGTCATATGGCACACATTGGGTATGTGTGATGTTTAAATTTGCAGTTGTGTTTTAGCATGACATGACACTGGCATGTCCACAATATGATCTACACTCACCATAACTACTGTACATTGGGTATGTGGACCAATGGTATTCCATTAGTTATGCATGCACCACTGATCTTGTGTGTATACACATCATGCATGAGCTAAAACTGTGTCCACGATTATTTGCTAAATACACAGAGGCTCTAATCAGAGTTGGATATCTATGTGACACACAGATACACATCCAGCCATGGTATGTAGACCTGTGAGTGATGGTGTACAGTACATTACAGAGTTTTGAATACTTGTACAGCAATGTTGTGTCCATGTATGCATTGCATTCCAGGGGGAGGCCAATCACCGAACAACAAAACACATGCATCAAAGCCATGTATACTGTTAGTAACAAGGACTGTCTCCACTTGCACTGCATGCTGTTGAGCAACACATGTCCTGCATGCTGACATGTGTGATATGACTGTTTTGCCTGTGATACTGTACTCTACCATCAACTGCTATTGAGTATGTTCTGAGATTGCTGGTGGTTGTGTGTGTGTCTGTGTGTCTGTGTGTGTGTCTGTCTGCTTTAGTGAGGAGTATTTGTGTGTGTGCATGTGTGCATTTATGTATGTGTGCATGTGTGCATGAGTGCATGTGTGCATGTGCATGTGTGCATGTGTGCATTTATGTATGTGTGCATGTGTGCATGAGTACACGTGTGCATGTGTGCATGGCATGTGTGCATGTGTGCATGTGCAAGTGTGCATGTGCGTGTGTGTGTGTATGTGTGTGTGCATGTGCATGTGTGCATGCACATGTGCATGTGCATGTGTGCATGTGGTCTGACATCATGTACAGGTCTTAAAGTGTGTTTCCTGTTTTCCTCTCACAGGTGCTGAGGTGGGGCTGGTTCAGTGCAGTAGGGAACCTGATGTCACTGACACAGATAGTGGTAATGAGGATAGGTGTGTTGAGGCACAGGCAGGTTTGTCAGGGTCTGTTGTTGGGCCACCAACTGACAGTACACAAGTCTCCACCCCATCCATGCACGCAGTCATACTGCCTGTACATCCATCATCACCAATGCCCTTAGCAGAGGGACAGTGTACAATCGGCACTGGCCAGGACAGTGTGGTATCTATGGCACATGCATCAGGACACAGCAGCCATAGCCAGATGTCTGGAATGGTACCACATAGGCAGATGCCCAGGGGTTCTCGTCAGAGCACTGCTGGTCATCATGCCCCTGGCAGATGTGCCACGACTCTTACAACCACATGCATGTTCCAGGCTGTCATGGAGGCACAGGCAAGTATGGAGCAGTACACCAGACAGAGATTAAGGGCACAGAGGGCTCATAACACCTCTGTAAATGACAGTATCCATGACCTAGCAGGTGCCATACGTAATTACACTGAGGTCATTGATAGATGTTGAGGTGAGACATTAGATATCCTCCACAATGTCATGTCCATGTGTCAGGACAGTGCAGGATGGTTGAGACATCGACATGGACATATGCCAGCAACATCATCAGTTGGCAGTCGCCGTGGACGTCCATCAAGTCATAGTCACTCCCGTAGTGCTAGTACCAGCCCCAGCAATGTTGAGGGGGCTATCCATAGACCATCCTAGAAGACCACGTGCACATGGCTCTGGCCGGTCCCAGCAGGGACCTGGATCCAGAGGACATATGTCAACCTCTGAGGATAATACCCAGTCTGGATTAGTACCTTATACTGTCTGTAGCACCCCTGCCAGGCACAGGTCCCGTATCCATGGCCAGAGATGGTGATCTGAAAAGCCTGCCAGGTACAGTCTGTAGCTGTCCCACAAATTCCCGTATATGGCAGCACATGGTGGAACTGTGTGCATGCAGACACACACACATAAACCAGACAGCTAGGGCAAACACATACCCGCACACATTACATCCACATTGGCCCATGACAGTACTGTTGGCCCTCACACACACACTCGCACACACATGTCAATTGTATGGCTCAATGTAGGTCTATGGCAAACCAACAACACACCCTCTGCATATGATGAAACCTGTGCCACCTCCTGTCATCTGTAACATTGATGCAGGAACAGGCTAACATGGTGCTGATGCACAGGGTGACTTTATTACAGTATAGCAATGTTTTAATGTGTAGCATGTTGTCAGCAGTAAAGTGTAATGATATCCTTGAAGGTGTAGCTGAGCAGGCATGATGCATTAAAGCTATAATTATCAATGTAGTATTGTTTACATCAATGTTTATTCCAATTGTGTATTGTCTGCCCATGTGCCACTTGGCTGATGTGTGTAATTTTGTCAGCATGTGTTATAGAGTGGACAGTAAGTGTGGGATGTGTGCAGCACAGTTTGCAGGTGTACATTTGTGAACATGGTTGAGGTGCACTGTCTGCATATACGTGCATATTGGACACATGGGCAGGGTGACATGCCCTGTATTAGACAGTGTTAACATTCCATAGTTTCTATTGGTGGCCAGTATGCATTGTTCTACACACATTTTGGAACGTGAGTTCACGTGTGTGTATGACACGGTTTGACACTGTGCTGTGGGTGATACTGTTGTTACTATCTGTCATTGGTTTGCGTTCTGGTAGTATACATAACCTCAACAGCCTGCCCATAAACAATTGTTAGATGATGGCTTGACAACTGACACACAGATGTAGGACACACAGTAACATTTGCAGCCTTTAAGTACTATTCTATGCCAGTAACAAGTGGTATTCACCTGCATTCAGTCCTGGGACCACTCCTGTTTGGCATATAGCTTTCTTAGGTACAAGCAAACACAGTAGGGATATGTCTGACCACGTTTGACAATGCATACTGTGGGCTATAATGCATTCTCCAGATGACACACACATCCTCCAAAAGGGTATAATACAGACATATACCTGGTGTCAAACCCATGCTGTAAAGCTATAAGCCAAATAAAGCATAGTCATCCACTTTTACAAAACATAGTATCCCCAGAGTACCACATAGGTAGTAGCCCCCAAAATGTGGAACAGGTACCGATGTATACATAGAGCCATGTATTAAGTCATCTCTCCTTTGATAATCATATTTCCAAAGGGTTTTGGAAATCCCTCTGTGGATCACATAAGCAATTAGGGGTCTGCATGCATATCCACAAAGGTTGTTGCACACCTATAATAAATAGCCATCTTTAACAGACTTTGCTGCTTTTGAGCAGGTTTCAAATGTACCTCAGGCATAAGCCCTCACTCACACTATTCAATAGAAACCGTAATGAGTGTATGTGAAACAGATGATGTAGGCCAGGGATCACTGCAGTGGCTAGGCTTGTCACAAGCATACAGATGTGACCTAAGGTCTGGAAAGCGGCAGCACACTCTGGCAAAGATAACAGATGCGTTCATGGAGAAAGCAGGGTTCCCACCTATGAAATAATTGATGTCACATGTATGTATATGTATTTGCCATGTGGCTACCTGACGTGTAAGGCACATACTGTTGTCATTGTGATATGTCATACAGTAGTAAAAGCAAACCCACACCACTTTGACATACACATGGAGCACACACACAATCAGCAAGTACAGGATTCAAACCCCTATTTAACTACGTTTTAATACTACAGCAGTATGCATTTACACAACACACTATACACATTATTGGGAGCTCTTGTTTCCACAGGTATATTTGTAGGATGGTGACATCATCAGACTTGACAAAGATGAGTATACCACTTTTAAGGTATTTTAATAGTCTCCAAAATGATTATCCTTCTCCAAGGAGACACACACAGTTGACAAGTGCAGGATATAAACCCCTGCCTAACTACTTTATGATACTAGAACAGTACGCATTTACACAACATGCTATACACATTACTAAAAGCGCCCTTTTCTACAGGTATACTTGTAGGATGGTGACATCATCAGACTTGAGAAAGATGAGTATACCACTTTTAAGGTGTTTCAGTAGTCTTCAAAAAGGTTGCTCTTCTCCAAGGAAATGCACACTCTTATCCAGTTGGCAAGTGCATGATTCAAACCACTACCTAACTACTTTATGATATTAAAGCAGCACACATTTACACAATGCACTATACACATTATGAGGAGTTCCTTTTTCCACAGGTATATTTGTAGGATTGTGACATCATCAGACTTGACAAAGATGAGTATACCACTTTTAAGGTGTTTCAGTAGTCTTCAAAAAGGTTTCTCCTCTCCAAGGAGACACACACACTCTCATACAGTTGGCAAGTGCAAGATTCAAACCCCTATCTAACTACTTTATGATACTAGAGCAGCACACTTTTACACAACACACTATACACATTACTGGGAGCTTTGTTTTCCACAGGTATATTTGTAGGATGGTGACATCATCAGACTTGACAAAGATGAGTATACCACTTTTAAGGTGTTTCAGTAGTCTTCAAAAAGGTTGCTCCTCTCCAAGGAGACACACACACACACTTGGCAAGTGCAGGATTCAAACCCCTACCTATTTTGTGATACTAAGACAACACGCATTTACACAACATGTTATACACATTACTGGGGGTTTCTTTTTCCACGGGTATATTTGTAGGATGGTGACATCATCAGACTTGACAAAGATAAGTATACCACTTTTAAGCTGTTTCAATAGTCTTCAAAAAGGTTGCTCCTTTCCAAGGAGACACACACTCTCATACAGTTGGCAAATGCAGGATTCAAACCCTACCTAACTACTTTATGATACTAAAGCAGTACACATTTACATGACATGCTATACACATTACTGAGAGTGCCCTTTTCCATAGGTATATTTGCAGGATGGTGACATCATCAGACTAGACATAGTGGGTTACATTAGATGACATTAGGTGGGCTACATAGAAGGAATCTCTAAACACTTTGGCAATGTGAACATCAATGGAGAGTTTACTATCTACCTGGGTCCCCAGGGCCATAATTACATTCCCTGTACATACTGGATTACCGCCTATGTGGTAATTTGTGTGCACTTTGTTTTATCCAAAGGGAATGACTATAAATTCTTTGGCATTCTGCTTGAGGGCATTGTTTTGACACCAGGTATCTGTCTCTGTAAGACCCTTCTGGAGGATGCCTGTGTCAGCCATAGAGTCGATTATGGACCACAATTAGCAGTCATCTGCAAACTTGTTCAGCCATACTCCTCCCTTGCTTGCCTGTACCCCTGAGCAGTATCTACTGAACAGGTGGGGTCCCAGGACCAAGACCTGTGGGATGCCATTTGTGACTGGTTTAGAGTCGGACATAGCACCCGCAACTCTGAACATGTGTATTTGATCTGTGAGCCAGTTGGCCACCCATTCTGTGACATAGCTGTTAATGGTCAAGCTGGTAAGCTTGTCCATGATGCCAGAGTGGGGAATGGTGTTGTAAGTCCTTAGTGAGGTCCAGGTGGGATGTGTGGACTACTTTCACCTCCATCTATGTCCTTGGTAACTGTTTCAAATAAGTCAACTAGGTTTAGGAGGCAGGATCTGCCTTTAACAAAGCCAAGTTGGGTAGAGTCCAGTGTCTGGAGGTCCCCCATATCTCTGTTTATGGGTTCCATGATAATTTGCTCCATAGCTTTGCAGACCTGGCTGTGTAGGCCTATAGGGCAATGGTTTCCTGGTTCTGTTGTGGCACCCCCTTTGTGGAGCTGGATGACTGTTGCTGTATGCCATTCTTTGGGTACATAACCTGTGGTAAGGTTGAGTCTGGACAGTGAATGTAGGTGAGGGTGTAGTTCCTTTTGGGGTTGGTGTAAGTCGCAGCCTGGGACACCATCCAGTCCCATTGATGATGTGTTCTTAGCTTTGGAGAGGGATGTTTTTACCTGCATATCCATGACGTCTGGAGCTCTGCATTCTTCTGGGATGGACACAGGCCCTTTTGGAGGTGATGGGGGGAGTTTGCACTGAACTTGTCCCCCAGGATGTGGGCAATGTAAGTTGGTTCTGTGTATTTTTTGCCATTTTGCAGTAGATGACAGCATATTTCAGAGTTACCACTTAAATGTTTGGTATAGCTAACGCAGGCTTTGTGATTGTTATTCTTACATTCTTTGGAAATTTGTCTTTAGAAACTGGCCTTGGATTATTTTATGAGCGATCATTGTTTCTTCCTAATAATGATCAGTGATGCCTTTCCTTTTGTGAAGTTTGCTCTACCATGTGTTCGTTTACTCCTTTTGTTGTATAGCTTATTTATGGGCGATGACCACCAGATTGGTTTCTTATTTTTGGAGGAGTGCATCTTGGTTTTATTTGGGATGTCTCGATCCATGCATCCCTGTAGATGCTCATAGAATGCACTTGTAAATGATTCAGCAGATTGTATAGCATTATCCTATAGCAAGGGGGCTTTGGAACTTTCAACTTTGGTCTTGGGAAATGTGCAGTTTGCTTTTGAAAATGTATTCACAGTGGTTTCCTTGACTGGGGGTGGGATGTGGATGTCTAGTGTGATTACTTTATGATCTGATATTACCAGCGAGGGGTTTATCGATGTTGTGGAACACTGGTACCCCATGTTGGTGATGATCAGGTCCAGTATGTTGTCACCTCTAGTGGGAGTGGTGACCAGCTGTTCCAGGGAGTTTGAGTTTTTAAACTGTAGGAAACATTGGGCAAAGGACGTTGTGCATGAGTATTTCCCCCACTCACTGTTTGGGTAGTTGTAATCTCCTCATATAATGGTGTTCGATAGGACCTTCATATTTTCCACTGTTCTCAGGAATACTGAGTGAGGTTCCTGAAACAAGGTAGGTGATCTGTAGCAGGCTACAATCTGATAAGCAGATTTGCCCAATGTTAGTTGCACTTGCATGGTCTCCAAGGCCTCATGCTGTGCCACTAACCTGAAGGTGTGGATATCCATAAGGTAAATGGATACACCCCTTCCTTTTGTATTTCACTCTGGGTTTTGGGGCCAAAGATCAGAGGGACTGTGAGTGTTTTACGTGGAGCATGTCCAACAGATCTGTGTTTGACATAGCTTTGTATGTTAGGCAGAGATCACCTCTGAGTAGTTGATATGTGAGAGAGTACAGCTGGAGCATTTTGAGATGGTCTGTGTATGGCATGTATTTCAGTCCACTAATGCTCTTTGTGAGGTATTTCTGCAGGCTTTCCAGTTGTTGTAGATGTCTTGTGAAGTACATAGCAAGTGGGGCATTGTACTCTATTATGGATCTAGTGAGTGATGAGTAGAGGGTAACAATGTCCTCTTCTATTCTGCACGAGACACCTTTTGTGATGAGGTGTGCCATGTATAAGGATTTCCTGACTACTGTGGGGATGTGATTATCACAGGTGTGTCCATTGTCCAGCTGTGACCCAAGGTCTATTTTCACACTTTCAGCGTTAAGTATACTACCGCCTATGTTGTAGTTCATGGCTACAGAGTTTTTACCAAAGGGGATGACAATGCACTTATTGGTACTGAGCTTGACGCCATGGCTTTGACATCAGGCATCTGTCTCAGTGAGGCCCTTTTGTAGGGTGTCCACATCTTTAGTATTTACAATTATGGCTCCTAGTTTGGAGTCATCTGGAAACTTCATTAGCCACAGACCTTCCATGTTAAAGTTTACTTCAGGGATGTACATACAAAACTGGACAGGACCCAGGACTGAACCCTGGGGTACTGCACTTGTCACTGGTCCAAAGTCATACTTGGAGTCTGCTACTTTCACAGTGTGTGTTCTGTCAATGAGCCAGTTGGCAACCCATCTTGTGACATAGCAATTTATACCTAGTTTAGTGGGTTTATCTATAATTCCAGAGTGGGGGATGGTGTTGAAAGCCGTGGCAAGATCTACATAGGCTGTGCGAACCACCTTACCCTTGTCTACGGTTCTGGTGACTGCTTCAATGTCATCTATCAGGTTTAGGAGGCATGATCTGCATTTCACAAACCCAACATGGTTGTGGTCCAGAGTTTGGTGATTACCAATGTCTTTCTTTATAAGTTTTCTGATTATACATTCCATAGCCTTGCAGAGCAGGCTCATCAGGCTAATAGGGGGCTAGTTCCTGGGGTCTGTAGTGTCTCCACCCTTGTGTAGTGGGATAACCATCGCTGTGCACCATTCAGCAGGCACAAAGCCTGAGGTGAGGCTATGACTGAACATGGTACTTTGGTGTGGTGCCTGTTCATTCTGTAGTTTGTGTAGAACATAGCCTGGGAAGTTATCTGGTCCCATGCATGCTGTGATACTGGTTTGGAGAGTGTTTTTTACCTGTGCAGCTGTGATGACAGCAACTTTGCAGTCTTCCATTATAGAGATGTGCTCTTTCATGGGTGAGAGGGGGGTAAAGTTAGCACTGATCCTATCTGCCATGATGTTGGCAATATCAGTTGGGTCTGTATATTTAGTGCCATTGAGCTGTAACTCAGAGCAGATCTGAGTGCTGCCATGACATGGACCTGTCTGTTGGGCAGAGATCTCCTGAGTAGACAGTATGCAACAGAGTACAGATTGAGTTAAATGCAGTCTTGTTGCATGGGGTAACTGTTTGAGGCCAGTAATCCTCTTGTTGAGGTACTTCAGTGGTCTTTCTTGCTGCTGCAGGTGCCTAGTCAGATTCATCGCAAGTGTGTTGTGGTACTCTCTGACAGTTCTGATGACTGATGAGTAGAGGGAACCTCCTTTGACCTACATGCAAAGACCTTGGCAGTTTGTGGGAACACATAGCATGACTGCCTGACCACTTTGTGAATGTGTTTCTGGAAGTAGAGATGACTATCCACATGTGTCCATAGATCCCTTATTATCACCTCCATATTTAGGGTATTGGCACCTCTGTGGTATTTGTACGACTGTAGCTCGAGGCCATAATTTTGACACCACATCTGTCTGACTGAGACCCTGTTTAGGGATGTCTCTGTTGTCCCAAACATCGATTGTGACACCTTTTTTGCAGTCATCCACAAACTTTGCTAAACATAACCCTCGTGTGTTTGACTGTATTTCTGAAAAGTATACACCAGACAGGAGGCATGCCAGGACTGAGCCATGGGGGACAGCAGTTGTTACCAACTTGAACAGGAGACCACAGTTCTTACCTTGTGTGATCTATCTGTGCCCCAGTTGGCAATCCATCAGATGACTTACATATTTATGCACAGGTTGTTGATTTTGTGGATTCGACATGTGTCTGTGATGTTGGAAAAGGGCTTTTCAAGGTCTATGTGGGACGTGTGTAGCTCATTTCATTGATGTATGTCCTGGGTAACTGCCTTGAAAACTGTCTAGCAGGTTTAGGAACCATGATCTGTCCCTGACCAAACCAAAATGGGTAAGGTTGGGTGTTTGTAGGCTCCCAATAGCTCTGTTTATGAGTTCCAACATGATGGACTCCATGGTCTTGCAGATCAGGCTTAATAGGCTTATAAGACAATAGTTCTCATGGTCTGTTGTGCACCAACACTTGTGGAGTGTGCCAAACGTTGCTGTAACACATTCAACAGTTTCATATCCTGTACAGACTGAGAGGCTCAACAGACTGTTCAGGTGCAGGGTCTGTTTGTTCTGGAGTTCACTTATGACACAGCTAGGGAAACAATGTAATCCCATAGACGCCGTGTTTTCAGGTTTGGAAGGAGCTGTTTACCCATTCTATATGTGATATCTGTGCTTTCACAATCTCTAGGTATGATGATAGGGCCTTTTGTCAGTGAGAGGGGGTTATGTATGCATGAGCCTCTCTGACAGGATGTTGGCAATGTCAGTCAATTACAGTTTGCACTGACTCAGGACATATATGAGTGTACATTGCTATTTATGATATAGCGGAAGGAAGCGTCATGGTTCTCTATGGACTCCTTTACAGATTATTTTACCAGAACATGGATTGAATAATGTTTGGAGTGCACATTGTTTATTCATGATGCTGATTGCAGGTTTATCGATCTTATCTGCTTTTTCACTTTCTGTGAACAACTTAAATACTTGTGGTACATAGTTTGATTATGACAGGGTTCCAATATATTATATGTGTCTGTTTATAACTGTGTGCACAAGGCAGGATTGGTGAATAGTGACAGGTTCCTGGGGTAAAACATATGCAACTGCCAGATATGTGTGGCCTGCTGCTGTACTCCGACATGGCCTAAGTGTGTGAGCATGCCCAGTATGACCTATCAGTATGTTGCTGACTGACATTTGCTAAATTTGTTTAAGTGTGTGAGCATGCCCAGTAAGGACATATATACTATATGTGTGTGAAAAATCAAGTTGGTTTCTACTTCAGGGCTCAGCTTTGTGTTGTACATCGACAGGAAGCACGCTGTGCCTGCAGGGCTTCCATGAGTCACTTTGCATCGACTTATCAACATTTCTACATACAGTGGGGACAGCTATTATTTGTACATTTCTACCCGGGGGGCACACCTGATTGTTACTGTGGGTGCACATAGGATGAGGAGTTGGAGTTCACCTGACCCTTATACACATTTGCTAAGCCTGCACTGCTAAGTCAGGTACTCCATTTCAGTCTGTACTGTTCCCTATCATACTGGCTTGAGGCATACTACTGTACTACAGATCTTAGCTTCCAATTTCACATATATTAGTTTGTGACTTCATAGCCTACCCAACCCACATCACACTGCCTGGCCTGCTGTTATCTGTCTGCATAGGCAATTGTGCTTAAATATGCTAAATAGTGGTAAAATGTGCTTAGCACTGCTTTATATTGCTTAAAATAGGGCAATCATGCCTCAGGTGGTGCTGCAGGGCTGCCTATGTTGGATGCACATAGTACACTCCCTATACATGTTTGAAAACAGGTAGTGTCAAGTTAGGCATCTTTTTTATTGTATGTGTGAGTCAGAGAGAGGTGTCCTTTCCAGAGATCCTACTGAGTCAGAGTATGTGCTATGCGTTGCCTCTTTGCCAAGGCCAGGGCATACTGGGCACCCCTCCTTCTGCCTACTGGGCCAGGCTCAGGTTGTTCCTTCTCCGAGTCATGCTGTGCCTGTGCAGGCCTTGGCAATGATGGAGGGCTGTTTGGCCCTGCCCAATGCTGTTCCTGCTGTAGCTGTTTTCGCAGGATCATATTGTGTAGCATGGCACATACCATGACAATTTGGGTACATGTAGTTGGTGAGTACTGCAAGGCTCCACCAGATGTGTCCAGGCACCGGAACTGTGACTTGAGCATTCCAAACACATGCTCAATAATGTTTCTTGTTTGTGCGTGTGCCTCATTATGGAGTTATTGTTCAGGTGTGTGTGCATTTCTGATGGGTGTCATCAGCCACGGCTCCAGTGCATATCCAGCATCCCCCACTAGGTGACAGTCAAAGATGTCCCCATTGGCAAATCTCTGGTACAGCTGCGTCAGATGCCAGATGTGGGAATCGTGATAGCTTCTAGGGCAGCCAGCACACACATTCATTATTATGCCCTGGGCATCACACATGACCTGACAGTTGATGGAGGGGAAGCCCTTGCGGTTGAAGTATACCCTACCCCGCTCACCAGGTGGTGATTTGATGTGTATGTGCGTGCAGTCTATTGCACCCACTACCTCAGGGTATTCTGCTATTTGGTGGAAAAGACGCATATTGCTGGCCAATGCCTCACTGGAATTGGGGAAATATACGTGCTCACTGACATGTGCTGACATGGCATCCAGGAACTGGTGCAGTATCCTGAATGCTGATGCCTGTGAAACCCCCATCATATAACAAGTTGGTCTCTGGAAGGTACCTGTAGCTAGTATTCATAGGCCAACACATAACTTAGTATCCACTGGGATGGGTTCTCCTCTGTTGGTTCTGTGTGTGAGGCGTGGCCAGCACAGCTCAACAATTTGCTGCATGAGGTATCAGTCCACTCTATAGTCCTCCACTTTCTCCAGCTCATGTAGCCCCTGGTAGGTTACCCTGGGTCTGTAAACTCTTCTCTGTCTCCTCACTGTGGGTTGCTCAGCAGCATTCACAAGATCACCACCCTCAGCACGTTGCACATGTTGGTTTATGATAGCAATGGCAGTCCCTAACATTTTGTCTGACTTAAGCTTTTTAAGTTTTCACTCTTTGTATATTGCAGTGTTGCAGAGTTCTTGGGAAAAAAACAGGGTAGACTGCTGTTTGCAGAGTTTAAAGTGTTGGGTTGGGCTGGGCTAGTCTACTGCCTGTGTAATTGGCTGATTCTGATATATTTCACCTGGCAGCTCTGTTAGTTCTCCTTGGTTAACTTCCTACTACTTCTTTTCCTTCCATTTTCCCTTTCTGTTTCCACAAGGGGCAGCGCCGTGCAAACAAGCGCACACGCTGCACACGCGCGCACATGCTGTGTGCCCGTTTGCAAGAAATTTCAGATATATCCACAGCGTACACCTTTGGTTTCTTCTTTTCAGCTAGGACAACTGTAGACATGCCTCTTGCAATCCTGAGCAACTCAGGGCAAACACAAGCCACTGTGCTCCAATCAGCTTACAGTCTTTCAGACATACCCCCTCATGATGTCACCTATCTTCTACTCTACTACTCCCCTACTCCTACACTTACACTCTAGGGACATGGCTCACATACCGGGGAAAATTGGGATTCACTATCCTTATCCTCATTTGCATAGGATTGCCTACTAATGCTTGGTTACATCTCTAGCACTGAGTTTCCCCCCTTAGCAACCACTACTCAGTGGCCATGTTGTTTTCAGCCTGCCATTCATCTGCATGGCAGAACAAGCTTTTTAGTGAAAATGCCCATTTGTGGCTATTTTTCACTTTTTTTCATTTTATTTAAGGTGCAGCACATTTGCGCGCCGCTGCGCTACTCCTAAATATTGGCGATCGGGGAAAAAAAAACTGGATTTTAAGGATTTACAACATTTGCAAATGCCAATGGCCTTATATTTGGCCATTGGCATGCTTCCTCAACTAGATGCATCCTTTATTTGGAGCTGTCATAGCTCCGTTTAGCTATTTGCATAACTGTACTCCGTTACCAACGGAGTACATTTCTGAAAATAACACTACTCTTCCACGGACAGGTTAGTGTTTCCTGGATGGCAAATTTACCTCATTTGCATAGCTTTTAGCAGCAAATGAGGTAATTTGCATGCCATAACACTGTCCATGCAAGAGTAGCTTTAGAAGCTCTCATGCACGCCCCTGCCGGCTATTGCTGAATTGCTCGGCAGACATATTGCCTGTCTGCCGTCTTACACTACTCTTACACGCCGTGCAAGCCTTCGTGAATCCGGCCCACTGTCTAACAAGTGTGCTGTATTATACAAAGAATGTAATTTAATACAATTGGGAAGGTGAATCAAAGAACACATGCATGATTGCATAGTGCTAAATATGTTTGCAAGGGTCCTGTGATTTGAAAACAGCCCAAAGATAAACTTATCAACCACTGGCCATATGCATTTTATTTGAATGTTGGTTTCAATGCTGTTTCAATGAATGTGTGTTTCAAGGGTGGATAAGTTTTAATGCTAAGTCTGTTTTCATTGTGAGACTGTATTGCTTTGTTTAGCAGATATCTGTCAGTGTTTGTGCTATAAAATTGAAAATAAAAGTTTTAAATGAAATCTAATTAATTATTGCAGAAGTAAAGCATAAAGAAGTATGCATGTTACAGTGTTTATGGTAAATGGGGAGAAATATCCAAGTAATGGGCAGTGAAATGGCTGCAACAGGGGAGGGCTGTGTATGAGGGGCCCCATTTTACCATAATGTTGTGAGGGGGGTGGGGCAGCAAACCAAAGAAAGCCCCAGGTGGCACAAACTCTAGTTTCACCACTACACTGATGCCAGGCAATGCTCACAACTTTTACTTACCCATGTAATGGCTGTGTACTGATTGGATCAGACAGAGTCAGCCCTAAACTAAAACTGTTGCAACTGCTGGATTTACAAGATAAGTATTGAACCTGGAGTGTATTGTGTAATAATATGAATGACTGGCATATCCTTGCATGTTGTTACTTGGTAGTGTAAGCAAGTAAACAGTGGGAGATATGCGCAGAAATCACCTTATCATGTGACAGCAGAGACGTTTTTGACTTATGTGTGTCCATTATTAAGTAGTAGGCCTCAAGCATGAAAGATTGTTCAGTCATACCTCTCAAAAGTAGTGATGATCACTGCATGTTCTCAATATAACACTATATGTTTGTACTTGGAAATCATTAAAAAGAGAAGTTAGAAAGTAATGATACACATTTCAGTTTGAGACTTCACCACCCTCACAACATCATTAACAACAAAGATTGACACATTTTTGATGCTATCAACTGTCTAACTTTCTAAGACCAATATAAATCAAAGATACAATTACCAATTCAACATTACAAATGCATATATACTAAGCACCAAGGCAGCTATGCACTCTGAACATCAGACACAAAGCTTATGTATCCCTGAATCCAAAAGCCAGAAAACAGGACTATGGCACAGTTATCATTACTTGCACGGAGTGTTGTGTTGGGGGGCAGGAAGCCTAGGCTGAAACAAAAGGTTGGTGAGTGTTTGTAAGAAAGAGCAGCAGGCATACATTTGGATAAAGTAACAAATGGCCAGCAAACCATGTGACCATTGTGTGTGTGTGTCTGTATGGATCCTCCAGGTAAAATTGGTGTGTGTCTGCATGAACACAGCTGAGCTCTGTGCTAGCTGTATGTCTTGATATGTTGGATAGGTGTGATCTATGCATGGTAGAGGTGGCAGTACATTGTTGTCATACCTGGCCTTGAGAACTTGGTCTGATGGGAGTTGCACTGGCACAGCCATGCCCATGGTCAGATGCACTACTGCTCCTTGAATGTGACTGATGTCTGTTGGATGAGCTCCTCTCACAAAGATTCCCAAGACCATGACCCCATGGCCTGCCATGTCTGGGTCTTGACAGCCAGCCACTGATGGAGTAGAGAAAGTACTGCCACTAGGGAACCATGATAGTCCACAGCCACATTGTCTAACAGCAGATGATGTGGCTAACCTATACTTTTGAGGATGATGACCCCCCTCCCAGCAGACATTCCATCACAGATACTGCCCATTCCAGTATGTCATTCATCTGATCCATTGAATCGGCAACATGGTGGAGGCAGTCACACATGTCAGCCTGTGCCACACCTACAACCCTAAGCATTTCTCTGGAGGACCTATGGTAATGTGCCTGTGACTATGCCTCTATGATGACCCTAAACATATGTTGTGGCAAGGGAAGAGATACCTGGATCAGGTGGAGGATGGACACCAGGCCTTCTCCAAGCACCCCATAACAACCCTCCTGCATGGCACCTCACCCACACTTTGGCTATGGCCAGACTCAACAGGGACTTTAGCCACACTAGCCACACTTCCCTGATCAATGTCCTCTCTCTCCACCTGTCCAATATCTGTGGGCTCACTGGAATGGGTAGACAGAGGCCTACTGGCTATGTCCAGTGGCATTTAAGGGATAGCTGTATGTCAGCCTAGTGTCAGATTCAAACTCTGCACCCTCTGAATGTGCCTCTGTTTGGCCACCATTATCATCAGAGTCTGCTGATACTATAATAGCAGGTGATAGAAGTACCTCACTTCCATTGTCAGAATCACCTGTGATAATAAGCAACAAACACAGAAAAAATGAATACCTACACTACTATAGTACAATATATGTTAACAAAATAACAGTGGTGCCACTATTAGATAGTACAACAATACATACAACAGTCTAACCTCAACATTACACATTAAAATATTTCTTTGAACTGGTTATCAGTGCTGACAAAAAATGTTTGGCTTACCATGTGCAGATGATGGTATGCTCCCTATGCCAAATGGTCCTGGATGAAGTTAAGCAAAAGATAAGGACATCATCACAATTAACAGTAGCAGAGGGGGTAAAACATTTGCCCTTTGTATGCCCATTAACTATACTTTCAACAAGAACTTGGATGACAAGCCCAACATAAGCCCCATGTGTAACCAGTCAAAATGTGTTGATAACTGTACCAGTCTTCAACCTCCCAACCAATTTCTTGTTAAACAGGACTAACATATTGATGTAAATATTTTGCTATACAACAGTACACAACAGCTGAGATATAAAAGCCTACCTGGACACTCCTCCTGAGACATACTTGCTGTCCCTGAAATAGTAGCACCAATGTCAAGGACATGGTGTTCTGCACTTTCCTGGGAGGTGTCTGGATCCCTGACAGTGGCTAGCAGCCCTTCAGTTGCTGTTAGTGGTGGCTCTGTAGCAGCACCCCTGGTATGCATATGATCATAGGCCACTGCAGCTGCTCTCCTCTGTGCAGATGAGATCATGTCAGTGGCTCTATGGTACAGCTGATCATATGTCATGTTGTGCCCATCTACTGTATTGACATCTGCAACTATCTGCTGCCAAATTTGCATTCTTTCTGACATATCTCAATGTCCAATCTCAAGCAGAAAGGCACCATGTCACCTAGGAGCTTCCATAATGACTTGATTTTCAGGGTCACTGAAGGGTAGTTTTTAGGGATTGAGATGCCTGGGTGCCATAGTCCTTGGTGTCCTAAAACATAACTGTTCCCAGATAAGCAGAAAAGGTAGTATTTCAGTGTTATCCACTGGAGAAACATAAAACAGTCTAGAAATTTGAAATATGAACAACAGGCTGGATTCCAAAAAAAGGGAGAATAACACTAGCAACATATCCTTGTTTGTGCCACAACAGAAATGCAACTTTGCTCTCCCACACCAAAAGAACAGGCAAATGACACATTTTGCTAACACACCATCACTGAAATGCTAAAAGTGCTATCAAATGAATTGTCCCTGAAACATGTCTACATATTTCACACAGATCATTTCATTTTAAGGTATTGCCAATCATGTATATCTAAGAAATACCCTGACACACATGCTCATGCCATCAGTACACTTCTAACTAATACACACAGATAAAAAGTGTAGCATATCCAATTAAAAAAATATATATAAAATATTAAGCAGATTTTTATGAATTACATTTCAGCGTATGCAGTATATAGCTGAAAAATCCAAGCATACCTTATCAAGTTCAGCAAACTTCTGTGCAGATATATCCCAAAGTATTGGCCTCTTTTCTATGTTTTCCACATAAATAAGTCTCCTCACCTTCAGGTTTCCTAGATACATGGTTGCCTTTTTATGGTATAGATTCAGGGCTGTTAGCATGGTGAAGATACAAATGAGATGTGAACTCATTAGAATTGCTGAATATCAAATACGTGTCTCTGTGTAGAAGATGTAAACGTAATATAGGCACTACATCAGTGTTTGTTGCTAATGGATTGCAACAGTGAATGATTGCTAGCAGGTAGAATAAAAACACAACAGCAATGCAGACTGCCCTACCTCCAGTGGGTGTGTCAGGTTAGACTTACAAAATATATAGAAGTCATTTTATCAAGGTTGGAAATCTAAGTAAGTAGCACAAAATTCACAGGTCTTGTTCATTAACATCCAACTCCCCTTCATTTGTTGACAACTGTACATTATTGCCATGTAATATTCTCATACATTTTAAGGACAAGGGTATATAATGCCTTACATACTGCATGTCTCAGATTACTTGTCAGATAAGATAAGATAAGAATGTCAGCAAACACAGAGAGGTAAGACAGAGCTGCATTTCTGCAATCAATAGTCATAAATGGTTGCGTGAGCACTCAGTGCACTACATCCAAAATTAATACATGTACAAATAACTGTTAAATGGTTTGTTAGTAGTGTGGATGATGTTGCAGTTGGTTGTATATAGAATGATTTCAGTTCCTTCCTGCAAAGCTATTTGTGTGGCAAAGAGGGATAAAACACCCTTACTATGTCCTGAAGGTTTATTGGAGTGAGAGTTCAAATCCAGACCTATGTAGAAATATCTCATATGTGCTAATAGGCGTTGTGTAGTGTTTATTTTCATAGATTGCTTTTCTTCATTTGAACTACATTTCCCTTTTATTTAAGTTTCAGTTCCCTGCTGCAAAGCTGTTTGTCTGGCAAAGAGGGATAAGGAACCCTTATGTGTTCTAAAGGTTCATTGGAGTGAGAGTTCAAATCCAGACTTATGTAGAAATGTGTCATGTACTAACAAACATTTTGTAGTGTTAATTTCATAGATTGTTTTTTTTTTCATTTAACTGCTTTTCCCTTTTATTTATTTTTTTAATGCTAATGTTTACAAGGTGACAGCTTAGCACAAACAAGGGAAATGTAGAAAAATCAATGTCAGGTTTGGCTGTGCTTATCTTGTTTGTGCAATGCTTAGCGATGCACAGACTGGACTACTGGACCACACAGGAAGCAAACAGAACACCTGCAGATCAACTGCAGACAGGGTGTCTGTAAAAGTGCAGATGTCAAAAATAATACATTATTATGATGTTTGCTTTCCATCATGCAACTGCACTTAGCGGCATTGCAAGACATTGTATGGTGGGTAGCAAGGTTTCCCAACACCTGTAGACAGGACTCAGAAAGCCAATAACTGAAAATGTATACATCCAATTAATTCTGTTGGGCACTGTGCAAACATGCTAAAATACATTGCATGGCTGTTAATTCAGAAAACTTAAGAAGCTGAGCTTTACTGGAAAGGCTCACCCATATTTTGCTGCAGTCTGCTGTGAGGGAAAGGTTAGTTTGCTTTTTACTTGTTGTGTTTTGTATTACTTTATTGCCTTTTTCTATTTTGTATACTGTGATTTGTATTCTTTATACTGTGTTTTACTTATATTCTGCTTTTATTTGTATACTAAAACTTGAAAAGAGACCACAATTCTGTCTCTTGTGAGTCAGACAGAAATTAGAAGAGATGAATTAAGGAGTCACACATAAGTTACAACAGGTCAGCTAAGGTTAATCATCTGTGAACTGAGAGGGTGGAGCTAGGAACTAAATCTTTTATTTAAGGGGTAAAATAAAACATTTCTGAGCTTTACTGGAAAGGCTCGCCCAAATTCTGCAATGGTTTGCTGTGAGGGAACAGTTGGTTTGCTTTTCATTTGTTGTGTTTTGTATTACTTTATTGCCTTTTTCTATTTTGTATACTGTGATTTGTTTTCTTTACACTGTGTTTTACTTGTATTCTGCTTTTAACTGCATACTAAAACTTAAAAAGAGACCACAGTTATGTCTCTTGTGAGCCAGACAGAAATTTTCCCACCCTCCCACCCAGTTACTGTTATGTTCTTAAACACCACTGTCTTTCTAGTTGCCTGCCCCTTATGTTAATTTCACCATATATTTAATTTCCTCTTTGCTTCTACTGGCTGGTGTGAGCAAGCACAAAATTATCATTTTGTGAAATCACTCCCCTTCAACTATTTAAATTTATTGGCCATCCTACTGTATTCCATAGTGCCAGAATACAAAAGTGACCACCCCCTTTCAATCTATCTTGCTGTTTTAAAAATAGTGATTCTCCACTAAAACTTAACTTTCAGACCGGTAAAACGTAAGTTACCTAGTTTCACATCTAACTTCTCTAGTGCACACTGCAGTGTTTAGGGTAAACCATTTTTTTCATCTTACCTTTAAGCATCTATTGCAAGACCACCAGTTATTGTAGAGCCCACATTCTCCCTCTCAGTAGTCATCTTTGGATTAGTGTTTCTGTTTTCTCCTGATGAGAGATGGAGTGCAGTTACATTATTTCCTTGAGACTGATGATCACCAGAAAGCTTAATAACTGCTTTATAGGTGACAGCTTAGAATCTGTGCTTATATTCTGATCTTGGTGAGAGTAGGAGCAGAGTGCATTGATTCCTGACTCTTTCTGGTTGGAGAGTGAGTGTCTATGCTTAATATACCTGATTGGTCTGGTTGCTATTCAAGGCATCTACCAGAAAAAGGCTACAAGCCTGCAGACCCTTGCATCATCTGGGACAAGACTGTGGATTACCAAACAGGCTGTGGCTTGTTTCTCTTCTTGGGATTGGTGCTAAAGCTAGCTAGTTTTAGCTAGAACTAGCCAATTTTTTAGTTTCAGCTCTCAAAATTGTTTCTTTGTGCTCAGCATTTGCTCAGAACTCATTGTAAGCACTAAATAAACTACAAATTACTACAGCACTCAACTTTCCGCACTTGTCAAGAGGAAAACAATTCTTACTACTTAAATTAATAAGCACCTATCCAGGCATGTCCATGGGTCAGCTACTGGTGTTTTCTCCTGCCCACCTGAGGAATCTGGGCATCTTGGGGCAATGTAGCAATTGCCTTATGTACACTGACAACCATCTCCTCTTACCAACCAACACTACAACCTGTGAGAGATGCACTTATATAGCCAAACTGGAAGCCAAACTCTCTCCAGCCAAGACTGGACTAGACAGTCAAGAGGAGAAGGTTAACACCTGCACCACATCACACTTAACACATAGTCCTTCAAAACCCACATTACCAAAATCCACACATAGAAACATAAAGCACACACCCACATTCACGGAGGCTCTCAATAAAAATCTGCCCAAGCAATAGAGACCTCTCAAGCTGAAATGCAGACAACCACCCCCCCCAACACTTAGCCCACAAAATCAGTGTGCCACTCAACCTCAGCCCATAAGGCAAAACAACATACCCAACACACTAGTAATAGGTGACTCTACAGTCAGGCATACTGATGTCCCACTCACCAAGATAAACAAGGAGAAAGTTGCTATCAGCTGCCTGTCGGGTGCCAGGATATGCCAAATAATGCATGCACTCAGGTCACTCCACAAAAAATACAAATATGACTATGTCATTGTCCATGTTCGTGTGAATGACCTGAGATGTACCTCCCTGGGCTAAACGAAAAGAGACATGGAGGAGCTCTCAGATGTTGTAGCCCAGGCAGGTATGACCCTAGCCCTGAGTAGCATCCTGCCATTGCCCAGAATGATACCACAGTACAAGGACAAAATGATTGACTTCAACAATTGGCTAAGCTTCTGGTGTCATTCTAAGGGTATCCAGTATCAGTCTACCTGGAATGAAATGGTCGACAGACCATGATGCTTTGCCAGAGATGGCCTGCACCTGTCACCCCTGGCATTCCGGATACTGGCTAAGGCTCTTGCCACCCCATAGTGCCTTTTTTAGGCAAGGTTCAAATGCTAAATTCACCACTGTAACATGTACAAGCAAGAAAACTCTGAGGGTAATGTGACTCAATGCTAGAATTCTAAACCTCAAAATGCATTTACTCGAGGCACTCCTTAAAATGGAGAACATCGACATCTGTGCAGTGACAGAGACCTGGTTCAAGGCTCCAGAGAGCACCCCTGCATTACCAGGCTATAATTCATACCACACCTTTCGGCCACCTAACCTGGACCAAAACACAAAAGGCGGAGGTGTGTCCATATTCATTAAGGATATTCACACCTCTAGGCTAGTTGCTCAACATAATGCATTAAAAATTATCCAAGTGCAACTAACACTGGGCAAGACTGGAATACAGGTTGTAGCTTATTACAGATCCCCCACGAAGCCCCAGGACTCCCACTCTTCATTTCTTAAGATACTGGAAAATATTAAGGTACAACCCAATAACTTAATTATGGGTGATTTCAGCTACCCCTCCATCAACTGGAAAAACTACTCATGTACCAACTCATTCGCTCAACAGTATCTGGAATTCATAAATTCCAACACCTTGGATCAGCTTGTCCACACCCCACCAGGGGCAGCAATATCCTGGACCTGGTTATTACCAATATGGGTAACCGATGTTCCATGCCAGAGCTCAACTCCTTGCTGGTCGGATCCAACCACAAGCTAATCACCCTAGACAACCATATCCCACCCCCCATTAAGGAAGCCACCATCAAAAACTACTCCAAAGTCAACTTCATGCTTCTTAAGACAGAAGTGGCAAACTTCATGACACCCATGCAGATGGAAAATAGAGGTACGACTGCTAAATCTTACACAAATGCACTGTATAAGCACATACTTGAGTGCATGGATCATGCCATCTCCAACAGAACCAAGATGCTATACTCCCACAAAAGGAAGCCAATATGGTGGTCCACTGATATAAACAAACTCTACAACAGAAGGAAGAAACTGTTGCAAAAAAAGAGTAAAATCCCAAGAATGGAATAACTCTCTAGTCATTCTCAGCAAGAAGCTGAGATCCCTCATAAAATCCTCCAAAGTCAGTTATGAAAATAAAATTGCCACTGATTCTAAAGACAACCACAAGGCATTCTACAGCTATGTAAAGAATCTCAATGGCAACACTAAGATTTGCTCTGAGCTACAGCACAGTGGCATTAAATATACAGAACCAACCGATATTGCCAACATCTTGCCAGATAGGTTCAGTGCTAACTTTACCCCCCTTCTCACCCTCCAAAGGGCCCATCTTAATACTGGAACAATGCAAAGCCCCTGTAATCACAGATGAATAAGTAAAGACCACACTCTCTAAAGCCAAGAACACAGCATCCATGGGACCAGACAACATCCCAGGCTACATTACTGCATGAACGACAGAACGAACTGGCACCCCAACTAAGTACCATGTTCAGTCATAGTCTCACCTCAGGCTATGTGGCTACTGAATGGCGGACAGCAATGGTTATCCCACTTCACAAAGGGGGTGACACCATGGACCCTGGAAACTACCGCCCCATTAGTCTGACGAGCCTGGTCTGCAAGGCCATGGAACATATCATCTTGGAGCTTATAAACAAAGACATAGGTAACCTCCAAACTCTGGACCCCACTCAGTTTGGATTTGTAAAAGGTAGCTCATGTCTACTAAACCTGATTGACTTCTTTGAAACAGTCACTAGAGCCATAGACAAGGGCAAGGTAGTGTACACAGCCTAGCTTGACCTCACCAAGGCTTTTGATACTATCCCCCACTCTGGAATTATAGATAAACTTACTAAACTGGGCATAAATCCCTATGTCACAAGATGAGTGTCCAACTGGGTCACCAGCAAAACCCACACAGTAAAAGTAGCCGACTCCAAGTCCGACTTCAGACCATTGATGAGTGGAGTACCACAGGGTTCGGTCCTGGGTCCTCTCCTGTTCAGCATTTACTTCGCTGAAGTGCAGGCCAACACAGAAGGTCTTTGGCTAACAAAGTTCACAGATCACTGCAAACTGGGAACCATAATAGAATCACCTAATGATGTAGACATTCTAGAAAAGGGCCTCCCGGAGACAGATGCTTGGTGTCAAATCATGGCCTCACGCTCAATGCCAAGAAGTGCATTGTCATCCCCTTTAGGAAAAACTCACTACCCATGAACTACCACATAGGCGGTAGCTCACTAAACACTGAAATTGTGATAAGAAACCTCGAGATACAGGTGGACAGTAGTGTCTCCTTTGATAACCACATCACCACAGTAGTCAGGAAATCCTTATATGTGGCACATCTCATCACAAGAGGGTTCTCCTCTAGAAAAAAGGAGGTCATTGTTCCTCTCTACTCATCCCTCATCGGACCCATTATAGATTACAATGCCCGATTTGGCATGTATCTCACAAGACACCTACAACAATTGTAAAGGCTACAGAAATACCTCACTAAGAGGATTACCATCCTCAAATAGATGCCATATGCAGACTGTCTCAAAAAATACAGCTCTACTCCATCGCATACCATCTACTCAGAGGCAATCTCTGCCTGACATACAAAGCTATGACAAACCCAGAGCTGTTGGACATGCTACACTTAAAGAAATCCTAATCTCTCCAAACCACATGCTCCAGGGACCTAACCCTTGTCACCAGAATAAACAGAACATGCTGGAGGGATAGATTCCTGTCCCAGAGACTTCCCATACTCTGGAACAAACTACCCATTCATGTCAATCAAAGTTCCTCATTGGCCCTCTTTAAGTAAAGCCTTGACTACTGGATGGAAAATAGAAAATTCACCCTGGGGATCACTTCTGTGGCACTGCTTGACATGGGTGGTGAAAGCCAGGGAACCTTTTTGGCTATGCTTATATACGCCCCAGCACTGACAGCATAGTACCTATCTATGAAACTATGAACCTATGAGTAGGAAATTATGGAAATGTCATATAACTAATCCTGTGGCAACAGGTATAAGTGTAGGACTTTAAGTACAATTGGCTCAGGGTTCTAATACAGAGTATGCAACCTATTTTTACTGTTGTGATAGTGCAGTTTATAGCAATGAACTGAAAAATTGACAAGTGTGATTTCAACATTCTCGTGGCAACAGGCCTAATTTAGGACTGTCATACATGTGGTCCTTGGTTCCAATACAGGATATTCCATGCATTTCTACTGTTGTTTCACTTTCCATTACATTCACTCTCACTTATAATACTTTAGATAGTGGAGCTGATATGAATTATATGTATGAGGGATAAGACACCATTACTGTGTTTTCAGATGTACTGTATGACTGAGGGTATACTGTCTACTATATTTCTGTAAGTATAATTGTTCTATCAGTTGTATATAATCTCTTCCTTTCCGAGTAGGGTTTAGAGAGAAGAGCTGATTCCTGCATAGAAACTGCATAAAAGCAGAGAGCTAGGCATTTAGGAGGAGCAAAATGTTCACAGTCTAAATTTAATATGAGTCGTTCTTACGAGGAGGTTACAGTATTGTACAACCATTTCAAAGATGAAGGTGTTTTACCTTTTCTTTCTTTTCTTCGCTAAATGTTGAGAAGCGTGCAGGTACACTACCATATGCTTAAGTTGTATCGGATTCGCGAGGTACCAAGGGGGTGACACTTGATGACAAAACAGGAAGTTGTACCTTTTTTAGAATCCTACTGTACATCTTTGCCAACTTTGGTTCCAAGGTACTCATGCCCATTCAGAAGAGTTCATTTCCTTTTTTAAATCAAGTTTAACTCTAGAGTTTAGCAAGGTCGAGCACTCCCATTATGCAAAAGAAGGTAAGAGAAATCTGTAGAATTGCTTTGTGAACTAAGCTAATGGAAGTGTAATTTTGCAACAAGAGGGTTTCATCACTCTCGGGCTTTTCCAAAGTGTTTAATAAAAACTGCTTTTGCCTCTTGAGGTGAGTCTATCACAAATTTAGTTTCATTGTTGAAGAACGTTAGAGTGTTTGGATATCACATTTAGAACTTGATTTTTCGATTGATCAGTTCAGCACAGTATAGTGAGAGACTTTGGTGCTTTTCCTTAATAGCTAGTGGAAGGTCTTGGGTCAAAGTGATTCTGTGGTCATTCCAGTAACCTTGTTTTTGTTTTTTGGCAGCAATCAAAATTCTTTGGGTATCTTGAAAGTCCAATATCTTGATGTAAACTTGCTTACTTACTTAGTCTCTGAACTTAAAGAAGTAGAAAAAAATTATCTGAAGAACCAAAGTTCTCACTTAGAGAAACTAACCAATAAGACACAAAAAGAGCTATTCGAACTACACCAACACAGTTACTCACTTAAATAACTCAAATCCATAGCCAAATACTCTGAGTGGGCTCAAGTTTTGTTTAGAACCCTAGCGAGAATAATTGAGAACAAACAAGATGCCTCTAGGATAAGTTTAGTTCAATACCAAGATAAAATCTTCAACTCGGATGTGCAAATTATAGAATTATTCCAACAGATATACAAAGAGATCTATGGGACAAATATGCAACAAACTCCTAGCAATGTGATTGAAGACTTCCTAAATAATCTCATATTTCCTAAATTAAATGATAGCCAGGTAGAGCTTCTTAATGCCCCATTGAGCCAGCCAGAAATAATGGACGTCATCGGTAAACTACAGCCTGGCAAGGCTCCGGGCCCAGACGGGTATACCACAGACTTCTATAAAACGTTCACCTTAAAATTGTCTTCTATTCTTCTAAAAGTATATAACTATATTAAACTCAAAGGCATAACCGATCTCTATATTAATAACTCCAAAATAATCTTTATCCTCAAAAATAGCTTAGACAAATCTAACCCGCATAATTATAGACCAATTTCCCTTATCAATGTTGATATTAAAATTCTATCCTCTCTTCATGCTGAAAGACTCAAAAGGTCATGCCCTCCATACTGTCCCCAGAACAATCTGGATTCATGTGCAATAGGCACACATGGGACAACACGTTAACTTTAGATTCTCTGATCTAACTCACTAAGTATGATAGAAACCCAGGATATGCACTTATATTAGATGTTTGTAAAGCTTTTGATAGAGTTAACTGGAATTTCTTATTTACGTCCTTATCCCAATTCAATATTCCCAAAGAAGTTATTAACCAGATTAAAAACCCTATACAATAACTCACATACATATCTGTATATTAACAAAACACTATCAAACCCTATAAAAATTTCTAATGGTACAAGGCAAGGTTGTCCATTCTCTCCTTACTTATTTAATTTATACATTGAGCCTTTTTTTCTTTACATCTCGCAAAAAAACTTTCCACTCAGTTCCTAAAATATTAAACACTAAAGTAAGTCTTTCTGCCTTCACAGATGATCTAAACATCTACTTTGAGTACCCTAATACAGACTTAGGGAAGACAGTTGCTTCAATTAACAAATTCTCGAGGCTTTCAAACTACAGAATAAATTAAAAGAAATCTCATATATTTCCATTTACCCTTTAAATCACAAAGAGAACTACTTCCCAGACTCCCCTTATAAAATAGTTTATTCTTTCAAATATTTAGGAATTCTTTATGAGCACAACCATGCATCCATGCTCCAGAACAACTTGCTCAAAACATAGTCCTTTATCACTCAAGGTCTCTGTAGATGGCAACAGCTTAAACTTTCCATGTTGTCTAAAGCAGCAATCATTAGAATGAATATCCTACCACGACTACTTTATTACTTTAATGCATCAAATTCTGTTGTACCTAACAAATTCTTCCATAAAATTAATAAGGAACTTGCCAAATTTGTCTGGTTTCCCAAATCGGTCAGAATAAGCTACCTGAAATTGACCTATACTAAAGAAAAAGCAGGACTGAGGTTACCTGATCTATAGCTCTATTACAAAATCATTCATGCTAACAGAATTACTCTAATCTTGAATTTCTGTGCTAATGAAGAGTCTTGGTCTCCATCCTGGGTTAAAATCTGGCACCAACATTTGGTCAGTTTCAATATAAACCCTAACGCCCTCCCTTTCATAGCCCCATTTAATCTTAGCAATATCAAAATAATACCTTAAAACAGAAAATAAAAACCTTTCAGGACTTTTTAAAATCTATAAAAGTAGACAAAGCCTTACCTTTTCTTCAGCCCATCCACCTGAACCCTAAGATCAAAATTAACAACAAGTGGCTAAATCTCACTGATTATCCATTAATTAAAGACTGTAAAGTCTGGGATATACACAAACATAGGGGTAAAATGATATGTGAATTACAAGATGCACTTGAAGAACAACTATACTATTATTCTACTGCAGATTAGGGAGATCATTTCAACACTAATCAATGACATGCCTACCAATGAAAAATATATATCTGGACTAGCTGAAGTCTTTCAAAGTCTATGTAGCAAGAAAAAAAAATGCTATCCAATACCTGCAATCTGATCATCTCTAAGAAGCATGAATCCTCACTCCTATACTCTGGGACCAACGTGATAGGGAACTCACAGAAGAGCAGAAATTTAAATCTATTGGATCCCACTATTAAGCTGTCTCTATTCAAAAAACTTGTCTATACACAATTAATGATTAATAATAATACTTATTATACTCCATCTATTCTGAACAAGTTTGACTCCAAAGTCTCCCCATCCTGCCCATGCTGTTCTTTTCCCCCTACACTGACCTTCTGCATGTCTTATGGTTCTGTAAATACTCCCACAATATTTGGTGCTACCTAAAGGTATATTTGGAAAAAATGGGTTATCAAAAATCTACCCTTTCCTGGGAGCTTGCTGACCTTCATATTTCAGATCTCAAGCTCTCCAAGTTGAAATATATTTTAATCACTCTCTGTTCAGTAATCAACCTAGAATAACCAAACACTGGTTAGATCGCACCAAGCTCTCCTGGGAAGGATTTAGGAATAGGGCAACCAAATATATATCCTCTCAGTAACTAATTATAAGAAATACAGCCAAGCGAGCTTAATACCAGAAATTCTGGGGACTTCTCTTTGACCGCATTCTTTGAGATTAGATAATGGTTAGAAACAGTGGAACAAGATATCTGGTGTTTAGGTCTCAGTTAGGCCCTAGTAAACTGTTAAGCAATTATTATCTTATCTCTCAAGTATGTCTTGATATTTTCTCATGTACATTGTGTTAATGGATCAATACAATGTTTCTTGTTTTTTCTCTTTCTCTCATCTTAGTAGCATTTTCTGTAGATTTTGTATATTGTGTTTAGGGACAGTATTAGTAGGTGTTAGCTGCTGTTTGTCTTACATGTGTAACTATTTCTGATGCTCTTAATTGTAAATAGTACCGTGCCTGTATTTGTTGCACAAAAACAATAAAAAACTGTTATTTGGGAAAAAAAAAAGAAATTTAAATATAGGCAAGACTGGTATGCATGATGTTCTTCTGTTCTTTTCTGTTCTTTCCACAGATAATGCCAACATAGAGTTCAGCAGACAGGCTCATATTGCTTGGCTGGAGAGACCGAGGGAAGCAAGTGGTATGTATGCAGCAAAACAGAAGTATTATTGTAGCTTTAAAAGCTAAAGATTGACTTTTGGGATTTTTTACATAGTTGTAGCAAACTGAGCATGCATATCCTAATTTTAACAGAAAGTATACATGCAGCAGTCTGTAGTACAAAGCAATTTTAAGAGTCAAATATAAGACTAAAGTCACAGGTTCTGGGTTTAAATACCATGAGTAACAAATATGCAGTACTGGATTTCTTTAATAAAATATTTACATTAAATTAAACTCTAAACAAGTGGCATAAATGCCCTGCTTGTATCTGTAATCTATATAACTGGAACATGTGCATGTGCAATATATGCACATTTCACAGATTACTTTCAACAATCTGTATTTATAGTGTGTATTTGTTAGGATGTATACTTAAATGTAATACTTCAGATAAAATAGTTGTATACTACTGTTAATGCATTACAAGTCCCATATGATGGTACTAATTTTATCTCTTTTTTTCTCCCACACCAAGCCTTATCTTTTTTTATTATTTCATATCATCTGTCATCAAAATGTCTCCATGTCATCCACTTGTACCAAATCACTAAATGCTAAACAGCACAGTGAGGTAGGCCAGCCCCCAAGGATCAGCCTGCCCCTACTCCACCAGTTCCAGCACCAATGACTAGCACATCTGGGAGCCAAACTGGCAGCACTACCTCTACCAGCCCTGCATTACCTGCACCCCCAGGTAGTACTGCCTGGCATCTGGTGCAGTGGTATCCTCAAACAGCAGTGGCAGATGTGGAGATTTCATCACCCACAGGGATATGGCATGGTTGGTGTGCAAGATCATGCACTACACCATTGGTGAATGCCTATGCCAGATGGAGAGGCTGCCCTCCCTCATAGTTTGTAGGAGGAAAAGATATCAAGCACTTCAGCCACCAATGGAGTAAGGGGACAGTGATGACTGTCCAGCTGATATATCTCCATGTTTGATGGGCATGAACCTGGGGTGTCCCCTCCCTCACCCCAATCATGGTGTTCCCCAACCTTTTGTGTCCCTCACCATCCCTGTTTCTTTTCTTGTTTGTTTTGTTTGTTTGCATTTGCTTCCTCACATACCCAACTTACCTGGCCCAGAAATACCTACGTCCATTACCTAGCATTCCTCTCTTACTGAATTAAAAAAAGAAAAATGAGCACCTGTCCCACAAAAAAGTATCATCCCATACATACCTCTCCATTTCACACAAGTGTCTTCATGACACACTTGATTCAGTCTAATTGTCTATAAAACATGATTACGTTGTTGTCACCCTTCTCTCTGGAGGTGACAGTCAAAATTCAACTAATCTTATGGTCATATTATCATTTTTTTTACTGTTGAAGAAATGGATAGTTATGGTTCTTACCACCCACCCTCCTGCACATTCCTGTATTGCTTTCCCTTTGTTATTTCCCCTGTTAGGTCCCCATTTCATCACTTTCCCATCTACCCCATGTTAACACCTATAATCTGATCCAAAAATAGAATAGCATGCAACACACATTAGTATCTGAAAAAGCAATGGATCACTTCACTTTTTGGCCTCTGTATAGTACATTCAGCATATATTACTGTGTGTTGGCATAGCACAGTGGGCTTAATTGGCATTGTGGGAGTTAACTGCAGAATTACAGAGCCACTCACCATCACTTGGTATTGGTGTGTAATGCCAAAACACAATAAATACATGGTGAATATATTATACAGAATAATGTCATTGCATTATCATTATTTATTTAAAAGTATTAGATACACCTGAATTCAAACCCAGTATTATGTGGGCTCAAAAAGAAACATGCCAATGCATTTACATCTACTGCCACAGAGTCAGCTAAGCAGCAGGTGTGTTTCATACACTCAATACTAACTCTCAGAATTTTAGTAATGAAGCACACATTTGAGCACTGCTTACTACGTGCAAGCAGGGAAAAATAATGCAGATGTATATCTCACATGAGGATACACTGCCAACCATTGCTCAAACCTGCTGCTTGCTGCTGCTCAATGTCAAGGCAAATTTAACATGCATTATTGCTGTTTACTGTCCATTTTACTCTTTATGCCATGAACCTACATGTGGAAACTTAACAAACTGAACAATATGTCACATATTTACAATGCAGCCATGGGTTGCTTACCCCCATGCACCATCTACAATACTTTTTCACAAATATATCAGCTACATTACATACATTAATATCAAATGTGTGATATGCAATGCATGTCAATCTGGTAACATGCAGAACTAGAACTATCTTCACAGATGAACACGACAACACATGGATCAACTGGCCCTGGGAACTATTGACCCATACATCTAACCAGTCTTATCTGCAAGGCTATGTAAAGATTCATCATGGACCTTATCCACAGGGACATAGGTAAACTTCAACACTCTTGAACTGACCCATATTGGTTTTGTCAAGGGTAGATCTGTTTATTAAACCTAGTGGACTTCTTTGATAATGTCACCAAAGCCCTGGATGAGGGAAAGCAGAACATGACACCTATGATGATTTAGCCAAGCCCTTTGACACAATCCCCATTCAGGTATCATAGAGAAACCCTCCCATCTGGGGAACAACCCATACATTACTAGGTGGGCAGCCAACTGGCTCACCAACAGAATGCAATTTGTCAAAGTTGGGGAGTTCACCTCCACCAGTAGACCAGTTATCAGTGGAGTACCACAAGGAACTGTGCTGGCCTTCTACAGTTTGGAAACTATTTCTATGAAGTCCATGTGAAGGTAGATGGCCTGTGTGCCAAACTCATGGACTGAAACGCAAAGTAGCCCTGCTAATTATGTCATATATAGCACCCCTCTAAGCTCTAAGTCAGTGGGTGTGAGACTTGAGAACAGAGACTGATAGCAATCTAAACTTCAATCGCTATGTGTCCATAGTGGTAAGATACGCATTCTACATTGCTCACCTCATAACTTTGGGCATTGGATCTAACACCAGGCAAGTCATAGCTCTGCTGTACTCAGCCCTTATCAGACCACTCATTAAGTACAATGCTTCCTTCTCTATCGAACTCACCAGACACCTGCAACTAATGGAGAGCCAACAGAGGTTTCTGACCAAGAGAATCCAGGACCTCCATAACATGACATATATGGAAAGACTAAAACTCCTATCACTGTACTCAGTATCATACAGGTCGCTGAAAGGCGACCTGTGCCTGGCCTAAAGAACAGTCTAGAACCCTGCCCTAATGTAAATGTTGGACATTTGCAAATCAACTGGGGCAAGAATAACTTGCTCCGGGGATCTCAGTTTACCATGTGACATAAACAGAACATGCTGGAGAGACAGAAATATCTCCCAGCAGTTGATGCTCCTCTGTATTAGGTTCTCACATGATGTGAAGCAGTTCTCCACAGTGACCATATTCAAGTGCAAATTTGAGAACTGGATAGGTGATTATAAATTCACCCCAGGGGTGGCACCTATGTCCCTCATTGACAGAGCTAGTAGGTAGTGATCAAAAAATTACTCTGCTAACAATTGACAGCTAACTATGCTCAATAAGGGTTCTTGGGTTTTTACATGGCTAGGCTTGGAAAGGCCCTAGGGACAATAGCCCAGTAACCACCTAGGAATGTATGACGCTATGAACCTATGCAGGCCTCCCATTATCTTTTCTCCTGCATCCACTGCTGATGTCATACACTATAAGTTGTCCTGCAGCCTTGTAAAACTCAGACCTGTCCTGTGGCACTTGTGTAAAGTACTGAGATCTGTAGTCTGTGTACTTATATAGGTAGGGATTCTGTTCTCAAGTCAAGTGTGTGTGTGTGTGTGTGTGTGTGTGTGTGTGTGTGTGTGTGTGTGTGTGTGTGTGTGTGTGTGTGTGTGTGTGTGTGTATGTGTGTGTGTGTGTGTGTGTGTGCGTGTGTGCATGTGTGCGAGTGTGTGTGTGTGTGTGTGTGTGTGTGTGTGTGTGTGTGTGTGTGTGTGTGTGTGTCTATATGTGTGTGTCTAGACAGAACAGCAGAAGTGCATTTCCTACAGTTACCAGTCCAATACCATGGACTGACAGTATTTTGATACTTGCACATGCCTATACATCCATTTCATGGAGGTCTCCCAAAATCTTCTCTCCAGCATGTCCTGCTGATGTCATACACTATAAGTTGATCTGCAGTCTTATAAAAGTCAGACTTGTGCCATGGCAATTGCATAAAGTACTGAGTTCTGTAATCTGTGTACTTAGATAAGTGTGTGTGCGTGTGTGTGTGTGTGTGTGTGTGTGTGTGTGTGTGTGTGTGTGTGTGTGTGTGTGTGTGTGTGTGTGCGTGCACTTGCTTGACATTACAGAGAGCCTTTACACCAGTATGTGGGACAATGTTATTGCCATATTCTCCTCACCAGACACTGCCGATGTCATCAGCTATATGTGATTTGTGGATCTGCCCTATTCCCACTAGGGCAGGGTCAGAGCCTGTCCTGAAGGCCAGGCAGAAGTCACCTCATCCTATACAATAGATTACAGTGGCATGGATTTCAGTCTATCCACATACATCATGTCATGTTTTGTACACACTGTGTTTTCTTGGTGAGTAACCCCTGTGGTCTCTCCAGCTGCTGCATATGTCTGGTGAGGTACATGAAAAAGATAGCATTATACTCTATATTAGTGTTCTGATGAGGTTCAAATACAGTGCTGTAATATAATCCTGAGATAGGACTTTGATACCATGATGTATGATGTGCACAACATAGCCTTTCAATACCAGTCTGGACACTTGGTGGTAAAAGTTCAGATTGCTATGTATGTGTGTTCCCAGTGCTTACATCACTGAGCTTCAGCATAGCAGGACTGTTGTCAATGTTGTAATTAGCAGGGCATTCCGCTTTCTAGAATGACATAATAAAGATACATTTTTGCATTTATTTGTAGACTGTGTGACTTTGTCACCAATCATTTGTTTGTGTTAGTCTCTCCTGTAGTACGTTATCATCATAGATGGACTCAGTGATTGGAACAATTATGAAAGAATTAGCAAATGCAATAAGCCAAAGGCTGTATACTTAAGCCTGAACTGTTGATAAATAGATTCCAAACAGTAAAGGGCCAAGCACAGATCGCTGGGGTACACCAAAGCTGACAGCTCTACTGGTACAGGTTGATTCATTATCTTTCACAGTATGTGTTTTGCCAGTGAGTCAGTTGTCTACCAATCTAGTGATATATGGTTTAATCCCCAGCTGGGAAAATTTCTCAATTATATCTCATGGAGAATTGCATTCAAACCCTAGGCCAGCTGAGGATAACCAGTTTGCAATGTCCTACCTTCATCCAGGCCTGTCACACAGAATCAATGGGCTGTGACAACATCACAGACTACCTATCAGGTGACTCATCACATACATCTTCCTGACAAAGTTGAATACACACTTCAACACACACCCTCCACACAGACTATGTTCCTATAGAAGGGTGCGCATTAACATGCATACATCTGAGTTGCGGGGGCAGCACTCAATGCATGTATGTATAGATACATCCTGACTCTCTTTATCTGTGAGTTAGACCAACATGCCATCATGGACCTTTTCTAAATGGACACTAGTGATATCCTGACTGGAGGAACCCACTTGTGTGAGTTGTTAATGCTAAATCATGTCTGTTATATCTGTTAGACATCCTCAAAATGGTCTGTGAGGGCATGCATAATGACAACACTATCATCCTTTTGAACTTGACATGCCCAAGCATGTGACACAAATTCATACTGAAGTATTCATTCAACACGGTCAGATGTGGCCATATGCATCTATACCACCAAGTGGGTAGACCACTGTATCACATGCATGACATCTAAATATGTTGAAATGTGTGACTTGACTTATATCTCAGGTCCAGTGATCAGGTCCGTACATCAGGGCTGTCTGCTAGGCCTTTTCCTGTCCATTATTTAAGTGACAGACATCATAGATGACATACACATCCTGTGTCCAAACAGTTCTGAAGTGCTACAGACTGTGGGCAATCATTGACTCCAACTGTGATATTAGTATAATACAGACAGTATCAACACACATGGAAGATTGCTGCCATAGCCATGACAACACCTGAAATTACACAAAACATGGGGGGATTTATTATATCAGAAAAACAAATACATAACCATAGTATAATGTAGGAATCACACTCTATAATCATACCAATAGGTATGTGACCTTTGTTCTGGGGTAGATGGCAAATTGAATATCCACCAGCATATGGTCATAGTGCTGACAACACCCTTGTATGTAACACAACTACTGAGTATGTGAAGGACATACACATCAAAGGCCATAATACCTCCAAAGTTCAAAGTCTTCATCACACCAAAAACTGAGTACAATGTACCCTTCTTCATGTACCTCCCTAGAGATCTTCCAGTGATGTGTAACTAAAGTGTACCACTTTTGTCACAGTGTGCTGTCACACATCTTATCAGCCATACCTAGGTATTTTTATTTCTAGCATAAATACTACTGTCCGATGGTGTGGAACCCCCTTCAAGTTGTTACACCAGATGCATGTAGGCTACCTGTTCCAGTGATGCACATAGTACATACATAACTATCTGACAACATTAATGGCATTGGTAACATTCATGACAGTGTGGACTGTGCTATATATATCTATGCCATGAACACCAGTCAACTAGCCTGTATTGATCATAATGTCACATACAGGTATACCAAGGCCCTCCTAACACCTCCAGCAAATGTTATGGTGCCAGGACAGTGTATCTGATTACCTGTATAGAGTGTGGACATGCCATAATACTTGTACAAGTGTGTTTTTTGCAGAATCATCTCTGATCACTCTAAATCACATATGTTATGTCAGAGACATGGGATTACTGTTGGATATTATTCTGATATTGTCCATGATTGTACATAAGTACCTCTCAACTGTCCAGATTCTCACAAAAATGTCCAGATTTTTGCCTTATATATACATTTATTTATTTATCTAACATTTGTTTACTGGGGAAGTCCAACTTGGAACAAAGCTAATTTTCAGTGGAGGCTTGGGGAGAAATGTTCCAGATGCATGTCTTTGTAAAATGTGAGGAAACAGGAGTACCCAAAGAAAACCCACAGGGATGCAGGGAAGACATGCAGACTCCACACAGAAGTCACTCCAGCTGAGAATCGAACCAGAGAGCCACTTGTCATAAGGTGACAATGCTACTGCTGCACCACTGCTATCTATATATAATCACTACTAAACTCGAATACTTACAATACCGAAGACCAGAAACCCGAGACCAGATAAGCGAAAGATGAAAAGACTGGAAGACCAGAAGCGAGAAATTTAAAACGCTGAAAACTGCACTAAACATACACCACACACATACACATACAAACATCTTCACCCAAAACACACACAAACCTACACTACACTGCACCCCCCCTACTTAAATAATCTAACTACAAGGTCGCACTATACAGATAAACACACGAAAACACCACCACACACCTACATTCCCCGCACACACACACACACACATCACAGTCATAACACACACTTACACACACACTAAAGCCCCTAACCAACACAACCAAACATAGATACTTACCTAACCTCCTGACATCTCCGTACTTTGCGATTTTGAAATTCTCGTTTCTGATCTTCCGGTGTTCTCGTCTTTCAGGTATCTGATCTCGGGATTCCAGTCTTTGGTATTGTAAGTATTCAGGATTTAGTAGTGATCCTATATATATATATATATATATATATATATATATATATATATATATATATATATATATGTGTGTGTGTGTGTGTGTGTGTGTGTGTGTGTGTGTGTATGTATATATATATATATATATATATATGTATATATATATATATATATATATATATATATATATATATATATATATAAAAACTTTTTTTTTTTTTCGGTGTGTTCCTTATCAAGTTTGTGGATGTTCGTCGTCTCCCATTGCTGCAGTCCTGACAAATGGGTACTCCGCTGCCCACCATCGGCCCGAATACCAAAGGAAGAACCGCTGGAGTCCGCGAGCCTGAGACTGGCAGTAAGTACTTGTCAGTACAAATGCATGACCGACGCGCCATAACCTCAGTCTTTCTTGCCGCATGGTCCTCAGCAGAAGCAGTTTTGCAAGTGCCGCTCGGGCGCTCTGGAACTGTCGGTTTTAGATTCAGACCGGATACCAAGTTGGCTAAGTACCCTGTTGGGAACATTTTTGTCTTTTCTTGCCTCAGTATTGCCGGATGTCAGAAAAAGTTAATAACTGTATTTTGTGGGAAACAGATTCCTCATAGGGATTACCATTCACTCTGCATTCCTTGTTTAGGGCCTGAGCACGACATTGTTGGGTGCTACTTTACTGTGCTAGGCTGGTGTGACTGGTTCTTCTAAGAAGCGCAAAGATAAGTCTTTGCGGTCCAAACAGGATGAGGCGGTTCTGTGGAACCACTGACTGCTTCAGTGGCTCCTTCTGACAGTTTACCAGTGTGTCTAGGGGAGCCTTTTTTACTGCAGGAAGTGGCTTCTCCTGTGTTAGGCCAGGCTGAGGGTGCTTCTTTGTTGTCAGTGGCTTCCTCCCCTCATAGGGTAGTTAGACCTCCTCCTTCTCAAGGCAAAGGCCATTCTAAATCTAAGTCTATCCCTGCTGGTGCTAATCCCCAGGGTCCAGCTCCTAGGAAGCACATGTTAAAGATGGCTGAAGATTTGATTACTTTAATTAGGGTCCATGCCCCTGTGAAGAGGCCCAGGATAGACACAGAGTTGGAGGGTCTGGTTCAGTCTTCCAATGTATCAGATTCCTCTGTGGAAGAGCTTCAGGATTTACCTCCCTATTCTGATTCGGAGGCTGAGACGTCCCCCTCAAGGCCCCTCCAGAAGATTTTTCTTTCTCTGAAACTTTGCATTCCATGAGGGAACATTTCCAGTGGGATGGCCAGCATTATTCTGATTCTCGTAAAAGGCTGAGAGAATTCTTGTTTTTACCTCAGCACAGGCCTTTGGCTATTCCTCCTGTACTGGATGTTGTTCAGGATGTATTTTCTGAGGCTGCCCTTAACCCAGATTCTCTGCCCCTTGCCCCAGTTAAACCAGATAGATACTACAGGGTTCCGGAAGCGCACAAGTACTTGTATAAGAGTCCTAGGGCTGATCCAGAAACTATTTCTCAAGGCCCCAAAGGTGTTAAGGCTTCTGGTTGAAATCCGGTTCCTCTGGACAAGGATGCCAGGGCCCTGGATAGGTGGGGTAAAAAACTGTATACCTCTTCTACTTTGGCTATGAGAGCTTTAAATTGTCAATTTCATATGCTCAGGTATCAGAATTATTTGCTAAGTCAATTGAAATGTAAAGTGGATGCTTTGTCTGAAGGTGTTGACTGTAAGGAGCTTCAGGATTTAGTGCATGCTTCAGACCAGGATGGTAAGCATTCTTTGCAATGTGGTTTTGATGCTTTACAAGCTTCTTCCAGGGTGGCTGCTACTAGTTCTGTTGTTCGCAGACATGCCTGGCTTAGAGATCAGTCCTATGCTCCTTTGCAATCTGATGTTCTTTTGGCCTCCAGTGGAATCAGTTTTGAAAAATGGAGGAAAAGCTAAGTCTATGCAGGGACTTCTTACAGGTTCAGCCCCTAAGTTCAGTAGGAATTGGCCTGCTAGGGGATGGTCTTTCCCTCTTCGCATTTTCATCCTAGGGGCAGGTCGAGGCGTGGTAGAGGTAGGGCTTCCTCTCAGGGCCCTGTTACTTCTACGCCTTTGAATTCTTTTACCCTTCTGCTGGGGTGGGCAGGGTCAGTCCTAAGCAGTCCCAATGACCTGTGTCTTCAGCTGCCGGACTCTGCTTTGCTGGCAGCTCCTAGGAGGAAAACTGGGTCTTTT